>NC_074713.1:28817196-29062196 GCF_947242115.1 Biomphalaria glabrata
ATTTAATAGTGAGTGACTGATTCTTAAAAGTGAATAAACGCAGAGAGGTGTCATTCGTATTCTTGTACGGGTCAGTGCACAAACTACCAACATTTATCGCCCCCCTATGCTCTTACTTTAACTGATTAGTTTTCTTCTCTTCAGAGGGATCTTGTTATGGACTATGTGTGTTAAGAAGTTAGCGATTGGTTGGTGGCTATGAATGATAAGTGGCACTGTGGTCAGCTGTCTTGGGTACGAGAGAAGACTCCTGGATGCCAGATAAGTGGCACTGTGGTCAGCTGTCTTGGGTACGAGAGAAGACTCCTGGATGCCAGATAAGTGGCACTGTGGTCAGCTGTCTTGGGTACGAGAGAAGACTCCTGGATGCCAGATAAGTGGCACTGTGGTCAGCTGTCTTGGGTACGAGAGAAGACTCCTGGATGCCAGAGTTTAAAGACGTGTTTTGATAGTGAGTTAGATTTATTTAAAATAAGAGTTTACTTCATCTCATCTCAAGTTAAATTTGTCTAATTGTAATAAAAGTTAACTTTAATTTTGTTCACAAATATTATGTTCAAATTATTTCAGGTTTCTTAGACTAAAAATATAATACATCTGCAGCGATTTAGTTGTCTACCAGCAGTTTGGTGCTACAAGTCAATGACCGTCAACAACTGATCTCAATTTCTCATTAGGAGATGATTCACAACTTGTTATCCCTTCAATAGCTTGTCAACCTTCTGATTAATAGTGTTTGTAGTCATTCACTTCATTGCTGTACAACTATATAAAACTCACAGAATCCATCGCTCATGCCCCAGATTTCACTTGACTTTGTGCTACATGTTTTAAAGATATACATGTTGGTTCTTTCCAACCAACGGATATGTAACAGCATTGATGACAGACATTACGCTGTGTGACTTCTCAGTGATCTGTAATGGGAACCAGACTGTCGACTAGCTGGACTAGCTGGACTAGCTGGACTAACTGGACTAGCTGGACTAACTGGACTAGCTGGACTAACTGGACTAGCTGGACTAGCTGGACTAACTGGAGTTGTTAACATTCGTCTTTAGAGCTTCTTGTTTTTTTTTTATTTTTAAAGAGTAATCTGTCAGGAACATGTAGGCCTATGATCTATCTAAAGAGTAATCTGTCAGGAACATGTAGGCCTATGATCTATCTAAAGAGTAATCTGTCAGGAACATGTAGGCCTATGATCTATCTAAAGAGTAATCTGTCAGGAACATGTAGGCCTATGATCTATCTAAAGAGTAATCTGTCAGGAACATGTAGGCCTATGATCTATCTAAAGAGTAATCTGTCAGGAACATGTAGGCCTATGATCTATCTAAAGAGTAATCTGTCAGGAACATGTAGGCCTATGATCTATCTAAAGAGTAATCTGTCCGGAACATGTAGGCCTATGATCTATCTAAAGAGTAATCTGTCCGGAACATGTAGGCCTATGATCTATCTAAAGAGTAATCTGTCAGGAACATGTAGGCCTATGATCTATCTAAAGAGTAATCTGTCAGGAACATGTAGGCCTATGATCTATCTAAAGAGTAATCTGTCAGGAACATGTAGGCCTATGATCTATCTAAAGAGTAATCTGTCAGGAACATGTAGGCCTATGATCTATCTAAAGAGTAATCTGTCAGGAACATGTAGGCCTATGATCTATCTAAAGAGTAATCTGTCAGGAACATGTAGGCCTATGATCTATCTAAAGAGTAATCTGTCAGGAACATGTAGGCCTATGATCTATCTAAAGAGTAATCTGTCAGGAACATGTAGGCCTATGATCTATCTAAAGAATAATCTGTCAGGAACATGTAGGCCTATGATCTATCTAAAGAGTAATCTGTCAGGAACATGTAGGCCTATGATCTATCTAAAGAGCAATCTGTCAGGAACATGTAGGCCTATGATCTATCTAAAGAGCAATCTGTCAGGAACATGTAGGCCTATGATCTATCTAAAGAGCAATCTGTCAGGAACATGTAGGCCTATGATCTATCTAAAGAGCAATCTGTCAGGAACATGTAGGCCTATGATCTATCTAAAGAGCAATCTGTCAGGAACATGTAGGCCTATGATCTATCTAAAGAGCAATCTGTCAGGAACATGTAGGCCTATGATCTATCTAAAGAGTAATCTGTCAGGAACATGTAGGCCTATGATCTATCTAAAGAGTAATCTGTCAGGAACATGTAGGCCTATGATCTATCTAAAGAGTAATCTGTCAGGAACATGTAGGCCTATGATCTATCTAAAGAGTAATCTGTCAGGAACATGTAGGCCTATGATCTATCTAAAGAGTAATCTGTCAGGAACATGTAGGCCTATGATCTATCTAAAGAGCAATCTGTCAGGAACATGTAGGCCTATGATCTATCTAAAGAGTAATCTGTCAGGAACATGTAGGCCTATGATCTATCTAAAGGCTTGTAGTTTGTTAATATAGTCGGTTGCTATTACTTACTGTAACAATGAGTTTCTTTCTTCATTGATTTGCCGTGAGGTGAGTAGACAAAGAAAACCAAAGGGTGGCATTACTATTACAGGCCACACTTGATAGCCAGACACTTGAAAACATAAAATTATATCTATTCCTACTTTCTGTTTGTATGTTACGTCTGACGTTATTTTCAAACAAGCGTTACCTCAAGAATTATCTGAAACAAACCATCGAAACGTAAACTCTTCGAATATTAATAGGTCCAGTACTGTTGAATAGATGGAGAACATTCTGCTCTAAAGAATATTACCATTTGTTTTGTCATTTTAGTTGTATATCAGCTGTAGATCTTAATGATTCATTTTCTCATTGAGCATTGTCCTTAACTAAATGTACCTATCATCATGCTAGCTGTGGCTTCTTTGATTGGCTATACTATCGTGACCTACCTGCCAGGTCACCTTGTCATGATGATCAACTTCCTGCACAACATCCTGTCCGGAGGAGAACAGACCACTCACGCTAGACAAACGTACTCCTGATTGGCCAATCTCAAGACCCAAGAACGAAACGATCACTCAACGTTAGAAACTACCAACGCACAGTTTGATGACGCAATAGAAACTAGACGAAAACAATTAATCATATCACTTTTAAACGTAAGGAATATCAAATGTTTTTGTTTTATATTATTGCATGTGTAACTTTAAAAAAATGTTTATTAGGCTAAGTAAAGTCTATGATTGATCAATACTTCAGTTCAATGCTCTACACTCACTTACGTTAGGAGATTTAACTTTTGTTAACGGTCATTTCATCTCTAAGTCTATGGATACAGTTTCTAACTAAAGTAGGTCAGTGATTTCTACACCAGGAACACAGTATTTATTGACGTGATCACTTGATTTCAGAATGTAATTTGGCTGTACGTGTCTTTTATTTGTGTCATTGTGTATATATTGCCTACGTATTGAAAGCATTTCTAACTAGTGTACTGTAATGTGATTTTTTTATAAAAATTAATATTGTCACGTAAATGACCTTGTATTTTATTGACATAGTACTGGAACTATTCATGACTTTGACACTGTTTCCATGTTGATAGATAATTCTTCAAGTGTATATGTATCTATATACTCAAATGTTTAGTTTTTTCTTGTTTAAACACAAACACAACATTTTGGGGAACAAGGAGACTGAGATACGTTTTGAAATATTTCTGTATTTGTTTTATTAAAAAAATATGAACAAGTCATCAAATGATTATTGAGAGTAGGCTGTTATTATTTTGTTTTTATGGAACAACATATTTTTGTATGATGCAATGTCACAGTGAGGAGACGGCGGAGAGGTACTATCAACAGTTCCCTCCGAGGCACAAACACCAGGTCAAGGTGATGGTAGTTCATCTGTAACAAGATGAGACCCAACTAATTGTGGCCTGACGTCATGCTGGTCGATATAATGACTTGTTTCATGCTCGACTCACACTGGAAGAGTTGGGGAGGGGGGGGGGGGAGGACACCGTGCAGCGGTTCTCTGTTTGACGCAACTCTATACCTCGTTTTGTTTTATAATGCTTTTACACAATTCGTTATAGATCTAGAAGTAATGTTAGCTTCAGAGTCTCGTTTGAACCTTGATTGATATTATTACTTTGCATGTCACGTGACATTGTGAACATAAGCTCCCCCCTGAGTCTCACAAGTGTTCAGTGGTGTATTGATGAAATAATTGAGAAGCTAATCGAAACTTGTTGAATAGATGCACCGGGAAATGATTTGAGATTGACCGAACGCCACCCACTTCTTTTCTCTGAACATCCCCCTCCTCAGCCCCTCTTTCTGGTCACTGTCTTCCTCTTTCCCCTCTCTCTGGTCACTGTTTTCCTCTTTCCCCTCTCTATGGTCACTGTTTTCCTCTTTCCCCTCTCTCTGGTCACTGTTTTCCTCTTTTCCCTCTCTCTGGTCACTGTTTTCCTCTTTCCCCTCTCTCTGGTCACTGTTTTCCTCTTTCTCCTCTCTCTGGTCACTGTCTTCCTCTTTCCCCTCTCTCTAGTCACTGTCTTCCTCTTTCCCCTCTCTCTGGTCACTGTCTTCCTCTTTCCCCTCTCTCTGGTCACTGTTTTCCTCTTTCCCCTCTCTCTGGTCACTGTGTTCCTCTTTCCTCTCTCTCTGGTCACTGTCTTCCTCTTTTCTCTCTCGCTGGTCACTGTTTTCCTCTTTCCCCTCTCTCTGGTCACTGTCTTCCTCTTTCCTCTCTCTCTGGTCACTGTTTTCCTCTTTCCCCTCTCTCTGGTCACTGTTTTCCTCTTTCCCCTCTCTCTGGTCACTGTCTTCCTCTTTCCCCTCTCTCTGGTCACTGTCTTCCTCTTTCCTCTCTCTCTGGTTACTGTTTTCCTCTTTCCCCTATCTCTGGTCACTGTCTTCCTCTTTCCTCTCTCTCTCTGGTCACTGTCTTTCTCTTTCCTCTCTCTCTGGTCACTGTCTTCCTCTTTCCTCTATCTCTGGTCACTGTCTTCCTCTTTCCCCTCTCTCTGGTCACTGTCTTCCTCTTTCCTCTATCTCTGGTCACTGTCTTCCTCTTTTCCCTCTCTCTGGTCACTGTCTTCCTCTTTCCTCTCTCTCTGGTCACTGTCTTCCTCTTTCCTCTCTCTCTGGTCACTGTCTTCCTCTTTTCCCTCTCTCTGGTCACTGTCTTCCTCTTTCCTCTCCCTCTGGTCACTGTCTTCCTCTTTCCTCTCTCTCTGGTCACTGTCTTCCTCTTTCCCCTCTCTCTGGTCACTGTCTTCCTCTTTCCTCTCTCTCTGGTCACTGTCTTCCTCTTTCCCCTCTCTCTGGTCACTTTCTTCCTCTTTCCCCAGTCACTTCTTCTCACTCACCTCACTCTATATCTCTGGCATGGGTTGGGTTAACCATCGTCATGTTATTATTTTCAATTGACTGTTTATGCACTTCTCCTAATAGTTGTGAAAAGCCTCTGGCTAACCAACAGGCCAGACTAGTCAGTGGTATCGATATCTTGGTATCCTCCAGTCTCATGGCACCGGGCCGTTAGGCTTAGGAAACGATAAGTGGGAGGGGCGGCGGCATAATACAAAAAAAAATCACTGAACCCTTTGAAAATCTATAATCAATCAATCTAATGGCTAGGTTCTAAAGAGAGTAAGATAACATTGATAGAGAAAGGAGCCGGGTTGAAAGGGAGGGGGGCACTCTGTAATCACAATAAATAAACGCATGTCAGACAAACGAATCTTAGCACAGGCCTGCATCAAGAATAGCTTGTTAGTGTTAGGATCATGGATCCTCCATCAGGTGTCCAACAGTTTGACTATAAATAACGGCAACCAAAACCTATTCAATAGCTAAAATAGACTTTTTTTTTTTTTTGAGATTTATGAATATATTTTCATTTCTGAGGAAATAGCAAGAAAAGTGTATCAACTGATTTAGGTGGCTATATAATTGTAACAAAGCAAACTGATTTATCTTTTTGTTCATGTTAAGTGTAACGTACTGCGACACTATATCTTTGTTCATGTTAAGTGTAACGTACTGCGACACTATATCTTTGTTCATGTTAAGTGTAACGTACTGCGACACTATATCTTTGTTCCTTCACTTTCTGTGGCTATGTAAATATTGTACAGGATAATTGTATAGTCACTGATTGCAGTGTTCTTGAATTTGTTCTATATTCTTCTGTATGTTTGCATTCCATGAAACAAAAATCATTTTTTATATTTTCATATAAGCGCACATAAAATTTCCACCAGGATGTCCCATGAAGACATTTGGGTGGCTAGCGTCCAGACTTGACCAATACTGATCATTGATCATTTTGATTCAGACTGTTGACTTAGCGACACTTTCTGGAAGCTAAATCTTGACCCAAAACCACTCAATGTCTGATGGACACTTTCAATGAAATTGGTTTCTATCATTAGAAAGATAATCCTATAGGGATAGAAACTCAGCACTTATTATCAATGTTATCAAATCAAACAAAAATTAATATGTATTGTTCTATTTATATAATAGACCTAACTTTTAACATTCCATTAAAGATATTGAAGAATTTCATTTGTTCTTTATTTTTACTATTGTTGTAATTTCAATAATTATTCTTCTATCAAAAGAGATGCTTATAACTAGAACAAGTTTTGAATAAATGAAATAGAAACCAAGAACATTATTTTTTGAAAAATCTTCAGAACAATTTTTTTTTTATCAGAAACTTTAACACCTATTTTAGGGACCCCTGAGTCCACCTAACTCTAATGGGTACCAGACTTGGTGAAAATGTAATTTGTCGTTGTACTGGCCACACGACACCCTCTTTAACCGTACAGAACAGAAACAGATAACCCTAACATCATTTGCCCGCAAAGGTCTGAAAAAGGGGGGAAGGGGGTACTTTACTTACTTTTAGTCCATACATGAAGGTAATGAAAGAAAGAAGTGAAGACAAAAAAAAAATAAAACTTTAAATTATGTAAACTGTAAAGTGCATCTTATACAAATCTGTGTATTCACATTGAGTTATTATGTTACTCAAAGAACTGACAATTTTAAAGACTGCAATCAACTGTTACCTTTAACTGCAGCAGATTTGGGAAGAACTGCTCAATTTAAAGACTGATTGTAGATTGAGATAAACTGTTACTTCTAAGTACTTCAGACTGAAAAGAGCTGTTCACTTTAAGGACTTCAGACTGAAAAGAGCTGTTCACTTTAAGGACTTCAGACTGAAAAGAGCTGTTCACTTTAAGGACTTCAGACTGAAAAGAGCTGTTCACTTTAAGGACTTCAGAAAAACAGTACATCGTTCGAAAGGACAAATTCAAGAATTACAAAAATAATGTTGAAAGTAACAGAGGCTAACACATATGGAAGGAGTATGAAGAAGAAGAAGCAGAGGGTAAGCTGTAGTACTGTAGTGTATTATGCTACTGGAAAAAGAATGGTTGAGTATGGAAAATGAACTAATTCTATTATTGTTTTTGTATAGGGAAATTATTACGTTTTTTTTCTTCTGTTTCTGTGCACACTATTGTAGATTTTTAAAAATTTAAATAGGATGTAACCTTAATACATGGCAAGCACAAATTACAAAGGGAGATAATTTCATAAATAATCTTTAATGGTAAATTCGAAAGTAGATTCAAATTATCGTCCTTTCAAAATCAAATTAACTTTCTTAGGAACACATTATAAGTAGACACGATGCCGATTTTATTTTAAAATACATCAACTTTTGAAAATATATTTTACTTTGCAATTACATCGTTTCAATTTGTAGGTCTCGAGCTACGGGTCTTTGGTTCCTTGACTTTGGCTTTTTATGAAATGTTTAGTGCAGGCTCGGAAATGTCTGGAGTTACTTGCCCTTACAGGAGACGAGAAAACGTGTTGTTGTTGTTTAAATAAAACGCAAGCCTACAAAGAGGCACATTTTTTGCACGGATAGTCTATCACAAACATGTGCATCATTAGCTCTCAACAATTGCACGGATAGTCTATCACAAACATGTGTATCATTCAGTGGCGTAGCATCCATGGCGCGAAGGGGCTCAATGAACCCGGGCCCACGACCATTGGGGCCCACTGCGCTAGGGCCCATGACTCTTGACTTCTTGAGAGCTTGGGGGTGACACCAAAGTGAAAAATTAAATTAACTTTTTGTAAAAACCGATAAAAATAAAATTTAAAAAGCTCTTTCAAAATTTCCTGAACATTGTATAACAGTTAATATTAACTTCAAAACCAGTGTTTGAAGCTTTAATGTAAGGATTTGCTTTCTATTAAGTTTTGTACATTGTACTGGTGGCTAGCCCTGATCGTTCGTTCGAGGTGACAAACGTTTCCATATTGTCCCATTCTTTTTGTTGTCCTTGTCTGTTCATAAAACCATTTGGTAGTAGTACGGGAATGGAGGGGGGATGGGGAGAGTTTGGTTAAATAACAGGGATAGTCCTGATTGTCACTAAATAAAATTTCGATACAGCTGCAAATTATTCAATTTTTTCAAAGCTCAATTTGTTTTTATTTTGTTTTGTATTTAAAATATGTAATATCATCTTTTTATTTCATTCATAAATGTATGTTATTTTTTTCCAAAATTAGCTTTCAGTCTGATATGTCAGCAGGTAAACGCACCAACAAAATCCTTAAATATGAACAATTTGGATCTTCGCTCTTTGTAATAAACATGAAAATCTTGTTTTGACCACTCGCTAATGCTCCTATATCTGCGACTATGACTTTATAATTGATGAACTCCATCGGGTATATTACAATGAACAGTGTATTTGATCATGAACTATATACAACTTCTCAATAGCTTTGACTGCTCAATAGTATTATATGCTCGTATATCTGCGACTATGAATTTATAATTGATGAACTGCAGAGCGTATATTAGTTTGAACAGTGTAAATGATCAGGACCTATATACAACTTCTCAATAACCTTGACTGCTCAACGTGGATGCTTTAACCAGTTTGTCTTGTGTGTTAGCCTATTTTAAGTGAAAGTATAATCTGGGAGTCTGACAAAAACAAAATAAAAAATTAGTCTGACATAAAGAAAATTAGTCTGACATAAAGAAAATTAGTCTGACATAAAGAAAATTAGTCTGACATAAAGAAAATTAGTCTGACATAAAGAAAAAAAGCTATTGAATGCGAAGAAGTTTCCATTGTGAAATAGTGTAAGAATTCAATCAAGACGATGTGTCCTCGACAGTCTTCATCGCATTGTTTTGTTGTCCTCTGTATTGTATACAAAATGTTAATGTAATCATTATATCAGAATAAAAAGAGATGAAATCTAAACAAAATAATAATATTAAATATTTAGCAAGCCAAAGAAACATCCGAGTGTTAACATAGGAATCGTTCAAGTTGAACATGCTTGTGCTATTGCAATTATAAAGAAACCGAATCAGGGAGCAGGTTTATAAAAAGATCTAGAAGATAGACGTTAACTAAATGGGTTATGGAATAGTGTCTCAGACCAATGCTTAGTATTTGGTTGAAACATGGTTCATTGCTCTTAAAGAAATTTAAAGCCATATATTTAAACAAAACATCAGAAAATTTCTATGAAGTTCAAATTTGACAGGAAATCAAAGCCCAACAGATTCAAAACGAGATAATAGATCTGTTGGGCAATGCAATTCTGGACAAAATACCGGTACTATAGGATATCAATTCTGTACCATCTGTCTCTTTCATTGGTGGCAGCGCTCAAGACAAATAAAAAGTTGATATCAAATTCGTATTATTTTTTTGATACTGTTTAGTGATCTCCGTTGACGGAACATCCAAAGAAATAGAAAATAGATAGTCATTTGACTTGACTTCAAAAAATAAAATAAAAAGTCCGTAACTTGCTGATTCCCAGAGTGGCTAGTAAGAAAGGGGCAATAAAAATGACATTAACAATATTTTTTTTCAAATTATCGTTTCTCTCCCCTTCTATATTTCCATCTTCTCCTACCCCACTCCAGGTCCCTAAACGAAACAGGACACAATTTTGATAATTATGAAATTGATACATTTAGTTGAGCTAAATTCGATTGTTAGTGATACAGCGTAGCTCCATTTAATGCCAACTATATCAATGCATAATTTGCTTAATCTCATAACTAGAATCCTAAGTAAAGCTTGCTTGCTAATATATTTTCAATAATGTTGTCGTACAGCTCTGCTACAAGCAAGAGTATACCCAGCAGCTACGCAGAGTTCCTCTTTATTTAAATAGAATCATTTATTTCAAAGGTCATTTTATTTTAACTTCTTGGCTGACTGCCTGGTCGTGTGGATTGTCTAGTTCGAACCTCGCTCGCAGCCAGTCTGTGATGATCTTTATTTTTAAAGTCAAGTCAAGCTGTTTACATTGATAAAGTAACATCTAGAATGTACAAGTCAAGTCAAGCTGTTTACATTGATACATTTCCCACTTAATCTATTAATTTATTTATTAATGATAGTATTCACCGTGGAGAAAAGTCGCCATTTTTATATCAGTTTAAACTTTAAAAACTAAAATTGTTATTGAAAATCAGATTTTATCACCTCCAGCTTGCTCTAAATATGCGCAACGGTAGCGCCAAGTTTATTTCATCAGAGTGTAGCGGCTGTTTCATCAGTGATTGTAGCTGCTTTTTCATCAGCAAGTAGCGACTATTTAATCAGAGAGTGTAGCGACTATTTAATCAGAGACTGCAGCGGCCTTTTATTTCATCAAAGAGTGTAGAGGCTATACGTGTTAATATTGTTATGACCCTATTGGCGGCGCAAAAGGGTTGACTATAGGCCCAGCTGACACACACGTGAATCACTCAGGTCAGCGGGGCCATGGACAAGGGACGGTACTACGATTACACGATTACACGCAAATATGACCAATGTTATGGTCATGTGATCGAAAGCCTGCGTGTACGAGTGACAGTGTGTAGGAAAGCGGCAGTTCAAGACCGGAGAGCGTCGAGACCGGGACTGTTAGTCGGCCATGAAGTCGGTCCTGGTTGAGTCCTCATGTGTTGATGTACAAGTCCAGAAAGAGAGACAGTAGAGTTTTGTACGGTGATGTACAGAGTGACATTTTAGTTGTTGATGTGTTTGATGCCAATTTCTAGTATTGGCTGTTATCTACTTATTCACTCATTATTAAAGCACCCGATATTGTGGAGCTCTTGTTGTCAAGTTCTTGATGTGTTGATGTGTTGTGTTGAGTTTTAGCAGTGTTTACGGAAGGCCGGATTAGGAAGAGAGATCGTAACACTGGCGTCAAGAAGTGGGATCGGATCTACTATGGCTCGTCTGAAACTGCTGAACGAACTGGAATTGAAAGAACTGAGGCGAGAACTCCGTGATCGAGGGCTGAAGGCAATCGGAAAGAAAGAAACCTTGCAAGCACGTCTCCGAGATGAACTAACTGAAGAAGGTGAAGATCCGGACACCTACCTGTTCGAGTTAGAACCCGATGTAGTGGAACTATTGATCACCTTTAAAGAACAGATGTTGGCTGACTTTCAGAATGTGTGGAAAGGTGACTTACAGAAAGAGACCTGTACCAGAGTAGAACAGATGTACACTTCAGTGAAAGAAGTGACGAGCCCCGAGCTGAACGCTTTGAACGAGGTGGTAGAAACGCCGTGCTACGAAATACGCATCTACGATGGCCATGCTAGTGAAGATGGTGCTTCCTGTGACTCTAATAGCAAGCCGTACGAAAGTAGCTCCCATGAGAAGAAATGTGATTACTGCGATATCCTCAGCGAGTATAAACCTGATGAAGCTGTTAAAGAACATTTGCATGATGAAAGCTACCGGCGAGGTTTGAAACCTGCAGATGTCTGTCTAGAGGTCAAGACCAACGATATAAGCCCTGGTGATGATTACGAACACCCACCGAAACCTGATGACGCAGTAGAGACCCCCTTGCAAGTAGAAAGTAATCGAAAAGTTCTCAACCCAACAGACGATTGGTCCGCTGCTGAAACTAGTCGACCGAAGCCTGATGCGCAGCCTGATGCCGAAGAAGAGGGACCATTGCGTGTGGAGAGTTACCAGCCTGCCCCACAAGCATGCCCTCCATCCAAGTCTGAAGATGATGACTTGTCCCATAATTTCACCTCCAGTGAACCTGAAACCCATCCCAAAAGTCCTCTTCGAGAAAACCATTTGAAACCACTTGTTAGGCCAATGATTTTGGTGACACCGGCCCTGGCATCCTATCCCTCCCCATGTGTAAAATGGCTGCCCTCAGTACAGAATGACAGAAGGCGACGTTTGATGAGCCCAAGGTGCACGGTGATGCAACCACGACGTCATTGCAACAAGATGAAGATCGACTGGAGAAGAAAGCGACGTTGGCTGCGTTCGAGGATGGCGATGCGACCACGATGTCAGTGCAACCAGGTGAAGGTCAACTGGCAGAGAAGACGAAAGCGACAGTTGCTGAATTCAACGTGGATGGCTTCGTCTAGTTCAAGAGGCAAGCCCACTGTCACCCCAACCGATCGACCCCCACCTGCAGTGATGAAACTACACATCCCATGTCATGAGATTGATGCTGTCCGGGACTGACAGATCTAAGGAGGGGACAGTGTTGTAAACCTGGTGGTGACACAGATGGGGGTAGTGCTGTGTGTTTTTAGCCTACTCAAATCGCCACAGTCCAGCGCAGGACGAGCGGTCAACTGTGACCAGTAACAGTACACGCCAGTTCGGCAACGACCTGTGTGTAAATATTACGCACGCAAGTCACGGTGATTGTGATAATTCTGAGTGGTCAAGAACGTTCCATCCGATTCTAGAAGGCCAGTAGAGACACTATATAAGAGCGAGTGTGTCAGAAAGATGGGACTTCACGTTACCTCGCAATGTGACCAGACGAGGCGAAGTTAGAGACAGACGGTGTGTGAAGTCAGACGGAGCAAGGCTTGGTTTTGGACAGTTAGTGTGATGTTGTTGCCAACTGTAAAGTATTTGTAATGTATTTGAAATTAAATTGACTGATACTTTGGAGCCCTGAGTTGTGAGGTTCTTTAAGTTCGTTGTGTCGTGTGGTGCAGTTTGAAGAGAGCCTGGATAGTAGAAGAAGAGATACGTAACACTGGTGTCTTGAAGTGGGATTTCCTATGGCCTCTGTAAAACTGCTAGATAAACTGAATCTGAAAGAACTGAAACAAGAGCTGAAATGGCGAGGACTGAAGTACTACGAAAGGAACAACGAAACTCTTAAAGAACGTCTCCGGCAAGCCCTAGTGGATGAAGAGGAAGATCCGAACACGTACCTCTTTGAACTCAAACCCGATGTTGTAGAGCTCTTGATCACCTTTCAAGAGCAGATGTTGGCTGGCTTTCAGAATGTGATCAAGGGTGACTCGCAGAAAGAAACAGGTGAAGAAACAAGAGAAGAGACCGAGACCAATAGTTCAACCAACGCTTTTGCTACAGACGTCCATGACGTGAGTGCCTCCATCAGCCAGATAGAACAAGACAACGTCGTGTCTTACCTCAAGCCTGTAGCTGAGGACATTAAAGACATCTGTCAATCTGTCAGTGCTGTTGAGAGGAACTCGAATCCTGGTGGCTGCACCCAGCTGTTTGGCAAGAACTTTGTGTGTCGAGCTTTGCAGGGAGAACGCCAACTCCAAGGAACCCATCGGCAAGGTCTGCACCCAGCAGACGTTTGTCCAGCTGACGAGACCAGAGTGAGAAGCCCTGGTGATGGTGAAGTAAGTGAACTAGAGCCTGATGCTGAAGATGAGGGACCTTCGCAAGTGGAGTGCTGCCAACTTGCTCCACTAGTTTGCCCTCCGGGCAAGCCTGAAGATGATGTTAGCCACAATGTCCCCTCCTGTGAACCTGAAACCCAAACCCCAAGTCTTTCTCTTCAAAGCCCTATGAAGAGACCTGTTAGACCAACGATCTTGGTGACCCCTGTCCTGACATATCCCTCCCCATGTGTTAAGTGGCTGCTCTCAGTAGTGAGCGACCAAAGAAGGCGACGTTTGCTGAGTCCAAAGTGCAGTGCGATGCAACCAAGACGTCAGTGCAACCAGGTGAAGGTCAACTGGAGCAGGAGAAAGAGACATACGCTGACTACAACACAGATGGCTCCATCGAGATGGCAATATAAGCCCATTGTCGCCCCCACCGATAGACCTCCTCCTGCATCGATTCATCTCCACTGCCCATGTCGTGTGATAGATTTTGTCCGGGACGGACAAATCTGAGAAGGGGGCAGTGTTATGACCCTATTGGCGGCGCAAAAGGGTTGACTATAGGCCCAGCTGACACACACGTGAATCACTCAGGTCAGCGGGGCCATGGACAAGGGACGGTACTACGATTACATGATTACACGCAAATATGACCAATGTTATGGTCATGTGATCGAAAGCCTGCGTGTACGAGTGACAGTGTGTAGGAAAGCGGCAGTTCAAGACCGGAGAGCGTCGAGACCGGGACTGTTAGTCGGCCATGAAGTCGGTCCTGGTTGAGTCCTCATGTGTTGATGTACAAGTCCAGAAAGAGAGACAGTAGAGTTTTGTACGGTGATGTACAGAGTGACATTTTAGTTGTTGATGTGTTTGATGCCAATTTCTAGTATTGGCTGTTATCTACTTATTCACTCATTATTAAAGCACCCGATATTGTGGAGCTCTTGTTGTCAAGTTCTTGATGTGTTGTGTTGAGTTTTAGCAGTGTTTACGGAAGGCCGGATTAGGAAGAGAGATCGTAACAATATAAACTATTTAAAAACTATATAAGTTTAAACAAGGTTACGAAGACAGTTTGTATGGAAACACAAACTCAAAATCGACCCCCGAAGTGGTCCGCTCAGGAAGGTAAAAAGGCAACTTACATTATTTTCAGAAAGAATATCAGAAACTATGAACTACAAACTATCGATAACTACAACCCTATCTCCGTCGATACAAAAAGAAGCGACGTGTTTGTGTCGAAAGTGTTGCCCATACTGTTTTATTGTTAATTCGACTAACGACTTGATACCACAGGATACGGAGATATATTAATGTTATTATAATTACATTGATACTAGTGCGATGTATTCCATGAACTGAGAGTTAGAAACAGTGCTTTTTTAGTGGCCCCCGAAATGGAAAAACACGCTATTAGTTTTGTGTGGAATGTCTTTCGTCCTTCTGTCCGTCTTATCTTATCTTATATAATACAGACGTTACTTCAAAAAAGAAGATGATTACGTCCTACGCGTCATGCATTTAGTCATGCATATTAATCAATGACTTAAATTCAGCCAAGTCACTGGTTTTCCTGGCTAGCTCAGGCAACCCATTCCATGCTCTAATAGCACTAGGGAAGAAGGAGTGTTTGTACAAATTTGTCCTAGCATATGGGACGAGAAATGTGCCTTTATCTTTGTGTCTTTCAGAGTATTTTATTAAATTTTGTTTTTGTATTTGAAGATTATGGTTCAGTGTTTTATGTATGATTGCTACTTTACTTTTGAGCCTTCTGTCCTGAAGGCTTTCTAAATTTAGTGATTTTACTAAAGGTGTTACTCTAGTCAAATGTGAATATTCGTTTGTTATGAATCTCACTGCTCTATTTTGAGTCTGTTCCAGTTTTTTTATGTTTTCTTGAGTTGAGGGGTCCCAAACGGAGGATGCATATTCTATTATTGGCCTCATCATCATCATCATCAAACTCCATTAGAGTGAGGGCTTGAGAGGCTCAAATCCTCTCTTGCAAAAGCCCTGGACAGAAACCCTGCTGTCTTGCGTAGTGCATGAATGTCGCCATACAGGTCGAGAATTTTGGGTTTCCCAGACCTGTCGAGACGGAGATCAGCAAGTCTGGGGCAGTCAAACAGAATATGAGGCACGGTTTCCTCTTCTTCCGCGCAGCGAGGGCACCGTGAATCGAAATTTGGCCATAGCCGCGAGAAATATGAGCCAACAGGACAGTGGCCTGTCCTGCACTGTTGTGCTATAATAGCTTGCTCAGGCCTGGACAGCCTCCACCACGGGGAAGTGCGGTCAGGGCGCCTCATGCGCTCCCAGACTCCACGGGTTTTTTGGGACTTGTCCCAGCACTCAAACCACTTTTCCATTTCTGTTTTTTGTATTATAGCCAGGGCTTGATGAAAGCTTACAGCCTGATCAGTGGGTGGAATTTGCCCTCCCTGGTGGGCCAAAGAGTCTGCGATTGTGTTGCCAGTCACACCTATGTGACTCGGTACCCACTGCATTATTACAGGGGTGCCATAGCGTTGTTTGATGTTATGTGAAGCCATGATGACAGTGTTGATATTGGGGGGCCATGGTCCGGGGCTTTGCAAAGCATGTAGTACAGATTTTGAGTCAGTGACCACAACAATCTGTGTTGCCCTCAAATGTCCCTCGCCGAGTTGAGAGTCAATGACTTTTAAGGCTTCACAGACTGCCATGGTCTCCGCATCAAAACTGCAAACACTACCACATGGTCCAAAGATTTTGACTGTGTGAGAGCCAAGAAAGTCGATGTAGGCTCCATAGCCTGCTCTTCCAGAATCTATTGATGCCGATCCATCAGTGTATGCAAAAATAGCACTGGGCTTGAAGGTATTAATGGTCTCCAGAGCTAGGATTTGAAGGTCGTTAGATGAACGGCTTTGCTGAGTGGCATTAGGGTCTACTAATTTCAAGCGTATGTCTGGGGTTGTTGGGCGACACCAAGGGGGAAGGGGATGAAAGCGTTGATTGTTTTGTCGGTTGGTAGAGAGGCCAGCTTCATCAGATAGTCTAGTGGCATGATGCATAAAAGACTGCATCTGGATACGTCTTCTGCATCTCCAGCCATCCACTAGTTTTCTAGCTGGGAGGTATTCATCCAGCCTTTTATACCGCTCATAGCAGGTCAGTACTGACCTAAGGGTTAGTGGAGCTATATTAGCCATTATTTCAGCCGCATTCACTGGACTTGTCCTAAAGGTTCCACAGACAAATCTTAGTGCTTGGGACTGTATTTTATCAAGTTGTTCAAGAGCAGTCCTAGAGCCATAAATTTGCACAGGTAGGCTGTAGTCTATCTGTGATCGGACTGCTCCTAAATACAGGGATCGGAGCATGTCTGCTCGGGCTCCCCACTTCGTGGATGCCAGCTTCCGCACAATGCAAAGTTTCCCTGAGGCCTTTCTTACAACATCCTGGATGTGCTCACACATTTTTAGTTTGCGATCTAAAGTTACACCAAGGTACTTGGGTAGCTTTTCCATGCTGAGAGCCACTCCGTTGAGGGAGAGCTGGAAAGGTTGCCCGAGAATGCCAGTCCCGAGCGTGAACAGAGAATAGACCGTCTTGGAGGTGTTTATTTCTAGCCTCCATTTTTGTGTGTATGAGCAGAGCGTATGGAGGTCCTCCTGTAGCACTTTTTGTATAGAGGATGCGCTCCTTCCGGATTTCCAAAGGACAATATCATCAGCATATAGCAGCTTTTGGCATTTTAGCTGAGCCGGTAGGTCATTTATGAAGGCCGTGAAAAGGGCGCATGACAGGACGGAGCCCTGGGGGAGGCCGTGCTCGAGGGTCATTTCCCCTGAGACTTCTCCGTACATCCTTGTTCTTATTGTACGCTCTTGTAGGAAGTCTCTAATCCAGTAATATATCCGTCCCCGCACCCCCACGGCTCTTATCTTATGAAGCAAACCAGGCCGCCATACTTTATCATATGCCTGTTTTAAGTCAATGAAGACTGCGTATGTGCTTTCGGTCCTTTGGAATCCATCTGTTACGCTCTGCACAAAGATGTAGACTTGGTCTATAGCGGACATTCCAGCCCTGAAACCAGCCTGTTCTGGAGCTATAAGACGGGCACTCTCAAGGTACCAAACCAGACGCTCATTTACCATTTTTTCAGCCATCTTTCCCACACAAGATGTGAGTGAGATGGGCCTGTAGCCCTCAGCAGTGGAAGCATCTTTTCCCTTTTTTGGTATAGGAATAATGGTGGCACGTTTCCAGGCCCTGGGCAGATGACCATCTGCCCAGGTTCTATTTACGAATGCCAAGAGCACGGCCCTTCCTTTCCCCCCTACATGTTTAAGCATTTCGGGGGTAATACCATCCGGCCCGGGAGCCTTTTTAAGCTGGCATTTCCTTATGGCAGCATTAAGCTCGCCTATCGAGAATGGGGAGTTCATCGTTCCCTCAGCACTTTCGGTCTGTGGTTCCTTTCGGTCTTTATTTTCATCAGCTTTGCGAGCTTTATCAATGGCTTTGGACATTGGGGACTTCTTGGCAGCCTTGTTGATCTTGGCAAAATATTTGTTCAATAAGGTGGTAATTTTCTTTTTCGATGAAATGGTTACCCCACTCGGTGAAGATAATGGGGTTGCTGTTTTCGTACGCCCAGCATTTTCGAGATTTCTCAGAAGACTCCAAGCCTTAGAGCTATCCCTTAGGTTTAACCTTGCACAGGTGTTGGTCCAACGTTCTCGTTTTTCCCTGTTAACAGACGTTTTGACTAGTAGGCTGAGTCTGTTGTATTTCTGCCTGAGTGTTGGATTGTTTGGGTTCTTTTGGACCTTTTTGTATGCCCTTCTCCGAGCCATAACAAGTTTGTTGATTTCAGCCGTCCAAAAGTTTTTGAATTTTTTACAAGGGTAAGTTCGAGGAATAAACTTTTTAGCCATGCCCAGGATAGCTGTTGTTATTTGACGGTACACAAGGTCGACAGAGCTAGACTCTACATTGATTTTTTCAAGGGCATTGTCGACAGCTGTCTCGTATCCTTTCCAATTAGCCTTACTATAGCACCACTTTCGTGGTTCTTTAGTGGACTTGGTGTTCATTTTAGAAAGAGTGGCAGTCAGTAATATTATTATTATTATTATTGGCCTAACCAAGGTTAAATAACATTTAAGTTTTATGTTCTTATTTGATTTATAGAAATTTCTTTTAATAAATCCTAATGCTTTGTTTGATTTTTTTGTAGTTTCATCAATATGTGGATTCCATGACAGTTTTTCATTTATTATAACACCTAGGTATTTTGCGTTTTTAGTCTGTGTTACTGGTTTGCCATGAATAAGATAAGTCCGTCCGTCCCGTTTAGATCTTGTAAACTAGAAAAGTTAGTGAAAATCCGACATCATAATATTTTAAACCAAAGTTCTGATGCAACGGCTACTTTTTTTCTTTTTTGAATGCGAAAAATTTAATTTTTAGCGGCCCCCGTAAGGAGAAAAAGCCGCTATTAGGTTTGTGCAAAATGTCCGTCTGTCCGTCTGTCTGTCTGTCCGTCTGTCCGTCTGTCCGTCTGTCACACTCAGATCTCGAAAACTAGAAGAGATATGAAAAATATTATTTCATCATTAAAAGCGGCTTGAAAAGTTTAGGTGCAACGGCTACTTTTGGTTTTCTAAAAGCAAACCGTTTAATTTATAAAAATTAATTATGCAAGCGATTATATTATTAAAAATACACCAATTCTAAAACAATTACGTAAATGTAAGGGAGGCAATGTTACAATATGCTAACAAAGATGGTCAATTCTTGTATATTTTCAGTATCACTAAGTCAAATATATTTTTAAAATGTACAGGAAATGTTTACAACAAATATAAATAATAGTTAACGATGTTTTTTCTGGTCAACTAGCTGCTAAAATTAAAAGAAAACATTTCTGTTTGTTTATAAAGGCTAATAATGCATTTTGTATGTAAATATCACGCACATTTTTTTTTAATGGACTTTTTATACAGCGATTTTCGTGCAGTAGCGTAACGTCGCTATATGACCAGGTGCTAAACCAATTCCTTAAACTTTTTAAAAAAATCAGATTTTATTTATTTTTTCTTTAGTGCCCCCATCCGAATAAAAGAAGATTATTTTTGTGCGTTTTGTCTGTTGGTCAGTCTGTCCGTCACGATTAGATTTAAAAAACTAGAACTCTAAAAGCTATTGAAAATCTGATTTACACTTTTATGTTCCTCCCGTAACATCTCAATAGTTTTAAGTATCTAAAAATTGATTGTTCCGGATTTTTTTGTGCAAAACTAATCAACCCCCAACAAATGTTTGTTGGCTCTTCTAATTTATATTACATTCAATTTCCATGCTTAAACGTTGCAAAAACACATTATCAATAATATGTTGTTCCGTTTTTTATGTAAATAGCATATTAATGCTAAATCAAAATCTCTATACTGACTTATATTTCATTAAGTGTAAAAATGTTCCGGATATTGTTTTATAAAACATGAATTATGCCTAATGATTGTTTGAAATCGCATAATTTACTAATATTATACTTATATTATTTGACAATACGTCACTATAATTTGGTTATCAATATCAAATTGTTCTGTATTTTCATCTTTAAACAAATTTTAAAAATATCGACAATAGGTTGTTCAGGGCTTTAAAAAAAAGTAATTTACTAGAATTGATTACTGAAAATTACTTTTTAGACATTTAATTTTTTTGCTAAAACATAACATAGAAGTTTTGTAATCGATAAAGAAAGTTCCGGTTTTTGTTTCTTATAAATCGTCGCCAGAAATTTCCGAATTTATTTAAAAATCTACTAACGCCAAATAATTGTTTGAACTCCCTCTTCTAATTAATAAACAAATAATCTTCTCATTTACGAAATAATGTTTTTACGGATTTTTATGAAAAATATTTTAACTCACTACTCTCTTACAGTACATTTAACTTTCTACCTAAAACATTAAAAAATCTAATTATCGTTAATATTATGTTCCGATTTTTAAGGAAAACAGAATCCAAACACCAAAGTAAGGTATGAAAATCTCTCCACATGGCTGTAGTACATCTAATTTTTATACGAGACCATCCAAAAAATTTAATTAACGGTATTTCATTTATCTGAAATTCTCTTTTTCTTTTACTATTTATACAAACATCCGGAACAATCTATTATATAAACTTTTCAATTGTGTTCATACCTAAAAATTATTGCGATGTTTTGAAACGTAGAATAAAGGTTAATCAATTTTTAATAACTTTTAGTTTTTTTATATCAAGATGACGGACAGACCGACTGACAGACAAAACGCAAAAACAATGCGGCTTTGATCCTTTTTAAATAAATTCTATTAGAACTCAGTGCACCAATGTCTATGAACCCTCGTTAAATATCTCGTGTAAATAAAGACATTTTTTTTATGGTACCGGTACCAGCCAATTGTGAGGTAATGGAATTTTTTTTCTTTGACGTCATATGAATGGACTCTTTAAATGTAATGTTAAAAGAACGCACTCGGTGCACCAATGTCTATTAACCCTCGAAAAATTGCTTGTATTAATAAAAACATATTTTAGTCTAACTAAGCCGTGTGACGTAGTGTTTTTTTTTCCTTTGACGTCATATGGAATGAATTCTTTAAAAGAAATGCTAAAAGAACGCACTCGGTGCACCAATGTCTATGAACACTCGATAAATGGCTCGTAATGATGAAGGCGATTTTTGTTCTAGCTAGGCCGTGTGACGTAGTGTTTTTTTTTCCTTTGACGTCATATGGAATGAATTCTTTAAATGAAATGCTTAAAGAACGCACTCGGTGCACCAAAGTCTATGAACACTCGATAAATGGCTCTTATAGATTAAGGCGATTTTTAGTCTAGCTAGGCCGTGTGACGTAGTGTTTTTTTTTTCCTCTGACGTTATATGGAATTAATTCTTCAAATGAAATGAAAAAAGAACTCGGTCTAATAATGTTTATTAAGCCTCGTTATGTGACTCGCGTTTAAAAAAGGAATGATATCTTGATTTAGATCTAATCTAGATTTTTTAAACTAGATCTAGATTTTTATTACAGTATATCTAGATCTGGATTTATATTCTAATTAAAATTATTTTAGAGTCTATATCTGGAATTTGTAGATCTAGTTTAGACTATAATACACTAGATTAAGATGTAGAATTTCAATTTCTAAACTTAAAGTGTAAAAAAAAAGTGTAGATTTTCATTTCCAAACGTTTTGATCAATATTGTAATGTTTTAATATACTAAAACTAATCTACTTTTTTTTTATTAAATTTAAATTTAAATTTACGGCAAATGAATCTTTGAAACATTATTACTTTTGACCATCGGATGGCTGCCTGGTCGTGCGGTTTTCGCGCTAGACTGTCGTTCAGATTTATGGATGGTCCAGGGTTCAAACCCTGCCCACTCCCATCCCCCGTCGTCCTGCGGGAGGTTTGGACTAGGAAGTAATTATCTTCAACTCTGAAGGAACATCCGAAACATGTAAAACATTTTACATCAAAATTAAATCACTTCTTGAATATTATTTGCGAATATGCAGATCCGACAGGGATCCGACTTGACGGGGCCGCCTCTGAGTTTGTGTAACACAAACTCTCTTTGTAATCTTGTTTAAATCAAGTTTGCAAGAAGTTTTTTTCATAAAAATACACCACTTTTACAACTATTCACTATTAATAGTAATAAACACAGGAGGTTCCTTAGTAAGGGAGGTGAATATTTACCATATTTTTAACACATTTATGCAAACGGTTTTTATACATCTTGGACGTAATTATATGTTAAACTAGTGATATGTAACTGGACGATTGAAGTAGTTGTAGAATTCTATCCTGTATTATTTTCATTAAATAAACGCTATTTTGTCAGCTGAAATTGGACTTATGTCTGTGTTTTGTATTGATGTCAGGCAACTCAATAGTCGTAGTTCAGACACATCTGTATGGCCAGCACCACGTTACACACGGGTTTCAAGAAGTTATCAAAGAACTTCACATTATATCTCAAAGACTATAACTAAGAACAAAAAAAGGAATTCGAGGTCACTGTGAACGCGTTATAATAGACTTGAACTTGTGATTAATGCAAGACGGACACAGTCTATAGGAAACAAATCATTGATCTCCTTGTTTTCTTTATGTTCGTATGTTTCTTTACATTAGGATCAGGATTAATCCTGATTATATTCCCTTTAGTTCTCAGTAATAGGCACACTGTTTAGAATTAGTGTTTCGAAATTCTTTATATTGAAACAATTACTGTTTAAAAGTTCTTAAATTGCGCGTGCTGATCTCACTTTGGTCAATTATGTCTCTTTACACAGTTTTCTCAATAATTCAAATACTTTCCTGTCAACCATATTTGTGTTTTCTGTTGCCATGGTGAAAGCACAAACGTGAAGGGGGGAGGGAAATGAGAACTAATCGTGTAATTCCTAACAACAACTGGAATATATTGAATAACCTGTGATCGCTTGCTGACAAATAATGTCACATGAGATGGGAATTCAAAGGAACATAAAGGCGCTGACGTCATACTTTAATTTTCCACATCAACTTCATTTTGATCTACTTTCAAGTGAATGACACGTGGAGTTTAAACAAAAGTTTGAGCTTATGACATCAATGGACTCAATCGTCTCTCTCAGGACTGCGCGTGTCAAATATCAATTGGCTCTGCGCCTGTTAGATATCAATTGGCTCTCTCGGGATGATCTACATGTAATGTGAAAGTAAATCAATTGGAAACCAATCTTATTGTAACTTGCAAGACTTGCAAAGATTCTCAAGTTGAGACTCAAGGACCCCTCTCTTATTGACAACATGATTTTCTAACCACTTTCTGCTGTTGTGTTACTTCCTAATGTTTCATCACTTTGAATCTTTCTGCTGTTGTGTTACTTCCTGATGTTTCATCACTTTGAATCTCTCTTCTGTTGTGTTACTTCCTAATGTTTCATCACTTTGAATCTTTCTGCTGTTGTGTTACTTCCTAATGTTTCATCACTTTGAATCTTTCTGCTGTTGTGTTACTTCCTAATGTTTCATCACTTTGAATCTTTCTGCTGTTTTGTTACTTCCTAATGTTTCATCACTTTGAATCTTTCTGCTGTTGTGTTACTTCCTAATGTTTCATCACTTTGAATCTTTCTGCTGTTGTGTTACTTCCTAATGTTTCATCACTTTGAATCTTTCTGCTGTTGTGTTACTTCCTGATGTTTCATCACTTAGAAGCTCTCTGGTGATAATCACTTTATGCTGTTTTTTGTCACTTTATGCTGTTTTACCAGTTGTTTTTTTTTGGGTCACTTTCTACTGTTTTATCAGTTTCTGTTGTTTATTCACTTTCTGCTGTTCTGTCAATTTCTGATGTTTTGTTGCAATAACATTCTGTGCTGCTTAGTTTTACAACAAACTTTTTCAACCAATCTATTTTCGTTGATTAGTTATTAGTTTCCCCACTTTAAGTAAGAGTAAAAAAAATAATTCCCCATTCAGACCTTGCAATCTATAGGGCAGATGATGTAAAGGGCATCTGTTTCTGTGGCCACGGTGAACGAGGGTGTTTTGTGGCCAGCATAGTGACAAACCGCCTTTTGTCAGGTACCCATTAGAGCTGGGTGGACTCAGAGGTACCTATTAGAGCTGGGTGGACTCAGAGGTACCCATTAGAGCTGGGTGGACTCAGAGGTACCCATTAGAGCTGGGTGGACTCAGAGGTACCCATTAGAGCTGGGTGGACTCAGAGGTACCCATTAGAGCTGGGTGGACTCAGAGGTACCCATTAGAGCTGGGTGGACTCAGAGGTACCCATTAGAGCTGGGTGGACTCAGAGGTACCCATTAGAGCTGGGTGGACTCAGAGGTACCCATTAGAGCTGGGTGGACTCAGAGGTACCCATTAGAGCTGGGTGGACTCGGAGGTACCCATTAGAGCTGGGTGGACTCAGAGGTACCCATTAGAGCTGGGTGGACTCAGAGGTACCCATTAGAGCTGGGTGGACTCAGAGGTACCCATTAGAGCTGGGTGGACTCAGAGGTACCCATTAGAGCTGGGTGGACTCAAAGGTACCCATTAGAGCTGGGTGGACTCAGAGGTACCCATTAGAGCTGGGTGGACTCAGAGGCACCCATTAGAGCTGGGTGGACTCAGAGGCACCCATTAGAGCTGGGTGGACTCAAAGGCACCCATTAGAGCTGGGTGGACTCAGAGGTACCCATTAGAGCTGGGTGGACTCAGAGGTACCCATTAGAGCTGGGTGGACTCAGAGGTACCCATTAGAGCTGGGTGGACTCAAAACCCATTTAGCCACACGCTCATAGAATGTTGATTGTGTGTCATTTGATTTTTTTTTAATATTGAAGAGTAAATTTTGGAGGGGGTGTTTAAAATCAAAATCTTCCTTTGCTGTGCTCTTGGAAATTGGGGATTGTCGTTTGCATTTTTAGTTTTGTTTTATAGAAGAGGGGGATTTAACTGCACGTAGGTGGTTTTAAACTGAAAACCCCCTTGGCTGTGCTGGGGCAAGTGATGGTTTAGTATTGAAATCTCACCTAAAATAAACAAAATCAAAGCAAATAATCAGTCACTAAATTCCACCCCCACCCCTTGTGGGGGGAGGATTTCATTTCGGGGGGGGGGGTGCGGCTACGCCCATGCTGTGAACAATTTCACAATGTCATAGGCCACTCTTTACCCATGGTTTACCTAAACGAGTTTGTGAGAAGTACAAAAACCTGAAGTAATTCTACATTCTTGCTAAAGCTTCAGACCTGTCTGTTAATACGAACATATAAACTACATAGACGGAATCAATGTAAATTATGAGAAAAAGAATTTGTCAGATGCGAATATACAATTGACTCGAAAATAATCTCTCTGTCTAATGTGATCTCCATTTCTACCTCTTACTTTTTCTTTCCTACCTTTCTCTCCCCCTTTCATCTCTCTCCTTCTTTTTCCACCTCCCATTCCCATTCTTTTTTCCTCGTTCCCTCTTTCCCTTTCCCTCTTCATTCTCTAAAGACCTGTCCCAAGCCCGGGAAAAAAAAGGAGGGACTGGCACGAGGCTAGCGACTCCATCCTGTAAAACCTCAAAGGCTGCGGACAGGGCTGACATTAAATAATTTGAGGCTCTATGCGAAGTGAATTTGGTCACCCCATATACAATTTTTAAAATGGGGAAAAAAGCTAAAAAATAAATGTACGTAATTTCTCTAACACCTAGTGTACTACACCAATATAACATTGGGCACAAGTTTCCAATTTCTTTTCTAAACAAAATGTACATTAGCATGTGTGAGGCCCCCTGGGCGGCTACCTAGCTTGCTTATACCTAAGGCCCTGGGCGGCTACCTAGCTTGCTTATACCTAAGGCCCTGGGCGGCTACCTAGCTTGCTTATACCTAAGGCCCTGGGCGGCTACCTAGCTTGCTTATACCTAAGGCCCTGGGCGGCTACCTAGCTTGCTTATTCCTAAGGCCACAGAAACGTCAAACATCTGCAAGTTCTATTACAGAGCGGTCTTCAAAGAATGATTCTTTGATTTCTGTCTGTTGTAGGCCTGCTACACACGCATAGAAATGGTTTGAAATATCAATAAGCACCATTTGTAGTTCAGATTTAGAGTAATAACTAATTATGTACACATTAGTGTACATGTATGACATACACCCACCCTATCGCCATTGATGTAGTGGCACTACGGCAAACAGGAAAAAGAATAATTTAGAAATATTTACATAGTTGGCAGCAACTCATTGATCGTCTGCGTAGCACTTTTTAAAAAGAGTTTCCCCTTCGCCTGTTATCTAGATTCTAGAATGTCGATAATTGGTGTTCGCCTCTCCGCAATGAGGGTCTCATAAACTGGTCATCACTTGAATTATCTAAAGTATGTCAGAGGAGGAATCATTTTATTGATTTTAACATTTCCAGCAAGTGAAAACAGGTGGGCCTATCAGTGACATGAGGCATAGATAGATATATATGTAGCGTACTCAGAGTACTGATATTGAAACAATGGCGTCTATTATTAAGTTTGTTCATTTTATTATTTAAATATCAATACTGTACTACATGTTTGTATCTTGACTGCCTTAAAATATTCAATTATCCTCTTTCTTTTGTGGAGGTATCAAAGAAAACATTCCTTGTTCTGAAAAAGTCAATTAAACATTCAACTTTCTTTATGTTAACTAGATCTTGAATATTTTATTCGTTTTCTGTTTTCCTTCCAATGCCTGACGAATTCTCTCACTTTTGTTTTAAAGATCACTATCCCAAGAGTTCATGATGACATGATGAGTCTAAGTGTTCTTCGAAAGGGGACAAGCCGCTATTAGTTTTGTGTCTCTCCATCCGTCCGTCCGTCCCATGTAGATATCAAAAACTAGAAAAGATTGAAAATCCCATTTTATGATAATTTGCAGCTTGCAATATTCTTATGTAATGAAAAGGCCTACTTTTTAACCGTTGAAAGCGAACAATTTTGTTTTTAAAATTAAATATATAAGGAGGTTTTTATTCCATAAGAATGTACCATTCTTACAGCTATTTACGCTTAATATAAGCTTTTTATTTTCTAGTTTTAAATATGGTGAAACCTTTCCAATTTATTAGGCGTAGTCTTCGATGTAGAATACAACCAAATTCATTATATTTTCATTAATCTCGCCTATGATGGTAATTAAGAAATAGAAATCTTGTGCAAACAGGAACTAGTTTGTGAAAACTTACGTGTTAGGGTTGCGTTTGTCAGAACTTTATTTTTTCAAATATTTTGACTTTTGATTAAACAAAAAACCAAAAAAAAAAAAAACACGTTTTCTCTTTGTCTTCAATTTACTCTCTTGTTTTGAATCTGACCAATCAATGTCTTTAATACATGTGTATGTTTGCACCAATCGGATGTATCCTATTTAAAGCTGCCTTAGCAGTTTCGTTTACTTGACAAAAAAATATTATTCAATTTTTGTATTTTACTTTTTCAAAATATTTCTATATAAAAAATGAAAAAGAAACGAGGCTCATTTAGCATTCCAGAGCGGCCCAGACTTGAAGCACAATATTGGCTAACATTCAATTTCTTCATTGATAACACGAATTGGCTATATGTAAATCTATAAAGACATGGATAGTTAAGAAGACTTTGAAAAAATGGAAAGTGAACTAAACTTTGAGGATAAGGATAGTTAAAAGTAACCTCAGAAAATATGAATGGTGAACAAAACTATGAGGATATGGATAGTAAACTAAACTATTAAGATAAGGATACTGAACAAAACTATAAGAAACAGTATATGGATAGTGAAGACAATTCTGAAGAAGTAGTTTTAAAAAATGATACGTTTGTTGGTAATAATTGCTGGACATTATGAAATTCCAGAGATATTTCTGAGTCTTATTTTCGTACTGATACAAAAATGTCAACCAATGAATGTGTCAAAGTTTCATGATTTGTGTAACTAGGATGTTTACTACCTATTTGTTTTGAGAAGAGAAGATTAATGGCTTGCACTACATAGTACTATTTTTACATAATGCACATACATTTTCTTCAGAACTAAAAACTCTCAGTAGTTGGAGAAGTTAATTTTAGTTAGGGTACATATACAAGGTGAAAAATTATAAACATGTTCGATCCAATTAAGTTCATGCTAGATCTACACAGTATGTCTACTGTTATGAAATTACTATTGAAATTAAGTTATATTGTGTCTTTATACTGTATGCTTAATCTTTTCGGCAGGTCGCATCTGGGTTTGCGTAGTCATGTGAGACACTGCACTCATTCTTAATCGGAATCAAAGACTTTGACATTATTATTATTTATAAATTAATCTTTTCATAAATTCAACTTGAGGAGTATAAGGTTATAATTTGGTACATCGGACAGAGTTCACAAAATATCAACTCGTAAATAACCCTCAAAGATTCCAGCGTTGCACTTTGATGTCCCTCGGATGTTCCCCTCAATTAGATAAACAAAGAGGAACATTATACAATATCAATCATTCTTACAACACTGTCTCTGGTATCAACTTGTAGCACCCCTTCCTCACCTCAGAAACTTGGTGATTTTTCAAGGTAAAATCTCCAAACCTTACTGCGTGATACGCACAGATTTGAAAAGTCGCTATGTCATTTCTACTTGCGTCGACTGAATAGGTCGTAAAATCTCAACCGACACTTTCAATAATGACACCGTTCTATAACGGACGCTCACCAATAGTCAGTTTTTTTTTTTACAGAAGGCTGGCTTCGCGTGTATTGATTTTTTTCTCAGTGTTATAACCGGTGTAAAAAAAATAAAATCGATATTTTTGATCTGAACAAGTTGATTTTGTTGTATAGAGAGCGTGTTACATGTGACCCAGAAAATAAAAGCCTGTAATAATAACTAATGTTATAGACAGGTTAACAAGCTACAAGCTCTAACATCAAGGGAAACAACACATTGGATTAGCGAAATAGGGCCTACAAGCCCCCTATTTTGGTGCAATACTTTAACGTACACGCATTAGAGTTTCTTATCTTATATAATACAGACAAAGATGGATGAAGGAGTAATCAATAGATATACATGTACCTACACTAGAGCTAAAAGAAATCATTACATTAAATTAGAAGATTTACTCTATGAATGCTGTATTACATTTATTTTAAACAGTTTCTGGAATGTATAAAGTAACTTCGCATTAGCCACAATGACGTATAGTTTAAAATAAATGCTTCCATTATGGCTTACTTATATGCAGCCCACAAAATTATTAAATCAACTAGGGTACTTTAAAATATCAAGCTTTCCTCCCCCTCCCCATCTCTCTTGAAATAAAAGCCCTCAATTATAATAAATAAATAATAAAATTAGCCGGTTAATATAGACAAACGCAATCCAAATTACAAATAAATATTTAATACTTTCTCACATTGTTGAGTATATCAGAACGTCCAAACAGTAATGCATTCAAAATATTGCGTACTAAAATTGTTAAAAAAATATTGAGGTCAGTATTATCCAAAACATCTTTGGGTTGTTTAAAATATAAACTTTAAAGAATATCTAGGAAATATTTTGATGCTCTTTCAAAACCAACTGGAGCAGGAGTTCTCACTCTCGGGTGTCATCCGCCCATTGACTTTTCTGGACAAGTCTATCTCGTGAAACTGTATAGGGGACTCAATGAGTTCCATGTCTTCCGGCTCCAGATCACTCTCCACCAGAAACTCTGGCAAATCCTGGATTGGGAACTCCACTCTTTTAGGCCCACCAGAATTCTGGTTGCGATCAAACAGGAGGTATGTCGTGGTCTGTTGCTCCAGAGGAGGAAGCTTCACAGTTCTTACAGAACTCCGGAAGAGAGGGCCTAACTCGTTGGCGTCAAAGCTGTCATAGCTTTCACGAAGCGTCTGGACTGAATCTCCTGAGAGATGCCTTTCCGGCGAAGATAAATATCCCTGAGTGCCGGTTTTGTTTTGCATGAAAGGTTTGTGAGAATGTGGTCTGCTGTGCAAATGGCGCAAGCCTGAAATCTTATTTGCATAGCCTGAGTCCGAATGTCTAGAGAAAAGGTCAGATCTCATATGCATATAATTGGAACCTATTGTCCTAGAGATGATTTGCTTGAGCTGATCACAGGAAGAACTTATCTGTAACTCGTTTATTTCAAAAGCGCTGTTAAAGCCGTTAGATAATATTCGTGTCAGCTCATTGTCCGTGCTCACGGGAGAGTGTTTCCTTTTGCCTCTGCGTCCCTCTTTGTTTCTTTCTCTAGCTGAGCTCGGGCGGCGAGAGACCGCAGTTGCCTTTTCTCTGCCCTGCAATCTCTTTTTGCCAGGGCCGGCAGCGGGTTTGGACACTTTCCCGAGGTATAGGTCTATAAGTTCTTGCATCGTAGAACAGCCTTGACCACTTCTCTTAACGGTGTTCGAAAGATTCTCCTGCAGGTGTTGATTACGTCGTTTGACATACACCACGGGGATAGAGTTCGAAAGTGCGGTGCAAAGATGGAGGAAGCAGTTTGGATTCTCCAGAGTCGACTCCGTAAAGAAATAAACACAGAGATCACAGCCTGGAATCTGATACTTCAGCTTGGAGTCTGACACAGAACTGGAAGATGTCAGAGAAGTTCTGGGAACTTTTACGTAGAAATCTTCCTGAAGGGCGCCAATGACCGCCCTGTGCATAAACGTATCATTATCAGTCGAATCATCGTTTCGATGGCTTATTATTTGAAGTCTATATGCAGTTTCTTGGAACTTTGATTCGTTCTCATTTAAAATTTGGGATCTGTTTATTTCATCATTAATTTTCTCCGGCACTTTTGCAACAGAAGTACTTGTATTTTGAAGCACTGCAAAATAAAATTGGATAATATAATTAAAATTGTTACTATTTAAAACATATTTTGAATAAAAACAGTTTGATTTCGACTAATGATCTTTAATATATTGTTCCGGTTTTTTAATGTTAATAGCATATAAATGCTAAATAAAAATATCTATATTGATTTATATTTCATTAACTATACATTTGTTCGGATATTGTTTTATAAAAAATAAATTATGTCAAATGATTGTTTGAAATCGCATAATTGACTAATATTACACTTATATTCTTTGACACTACGTCACTATAGTTTATTTATCAATATCAATTGTTCCGAATTTTTAACTTAAAACAAATTTATGTCAAATAATTATATTTTTTTCAAAAATATCGACAATAGGTTATTCAGGATTTTAAAATAGGAAAGTAATTTACTAGAAACGATTATTGAAAATCACTTTTTAGACTTATTTTACAGTTAATTTTCTTGCCGAAACATAATAAAAGTTGTTTAATCGGTAAAGAATGTTCCGGATTTTGTTTCGAAAAAGAAATCGACCTACATTACCTTAATTTTCTTACAAATCGTCGCCAAAAATGATCAGAATTTTATATGAAAAATTTAATAACGCTAATAAATGTTTGAAATCCCTCTTCTAATAAATAAAACACATAATTTTCTCATTTACGAAAATTGGTTGTTCCGGATTTTTTATGAAAAATAGTTTAACTCTATTTATGTAAAATCGCACTTCTCTCTTACACTACATTTAACTTTCTAGCTAAAACGTTAGAAAATCTAATTATCGTTAATATTATGCTCCGATTTTTAAGGAAAACAACTTCCTAACACCAAAGTATGGTTTGAAAAAATCTCCATAAGGCTATGGTACATCTAATTTTCATAACAGACCATCCCACAAATTTGATTTACGGCATTTGATTAATCTGGAATTCTTATTTTCTCTCACTATAAATATATAAACATCCGGAACAATCTATTATAGAAACTTAAAACTAATGCGATGTTTCGGAAGGGAAATTAGATTTTAATCAGATTTTCAATAGCTTTTAGTCTTTTTTTTCTCTCGCAATTAACATGACGGACAGACAGACTGACAGACAAAACAAAAAAAAAGCGTCTTTAATCCTTATATATATATATATATATTAAGTCTAACTAGCCCATGAAATGAAATTCTAAAAGAACAAACTCGGTGCACCAATGTCTATGATCCCTCGAGAAGCTGCTCGTATAGATGACATTTTTTAGTCTAACTAGGACGTGTGACGTAATGGATTTTTTTTTCCTTTGACGTCATATGGAGTTAATTCTTTAATTGAAATGTTAAAAGATCTCACTCGGTGCACCAATGTCTATGAACCCTCAACAAGCTGCTCGTATAGATGATATTTTTAGTCTAACTAGGCCGTGTGACGTAGTGGATTTTTTTCCTTTGACGTCATATGGAATAAATTCTTTAAATGAAATGCTAAAACAACTCGGTATAGTAATGTTTATTAAACCTCGTAATGTGACTCGCATTTTAAAAAGACATAATAGCTAGATTTAGATCTAATCTAGATTTTTTACACTAGATCTAGATTTTTAAAACTAGATCTAGATTTAAGTTCTAATTAAAATCATTATAGAATCTAGATCTAGAATTTCTTGGTCTAGTTTAGAATGTTTGTTGTTTTACATGTTTCGGATATTCCTTCAGAGTTGTAGTCCAAACCGCCCGTAGGACGACGGGGGATGGGAGCGGGCAGGGTTTGAACCTGGGACCATCGATGAATCCAAACGACAGTCCAGCGCGCAAACCGCACTACCAGACAGCCATGATTTAGACTAGATCAAATTCTATAATTTTAATTTCTAGGCTTAAAGTGTAGATTTTTATTTCTAAAGTCTAGATTGTCAATATGTCAATATTGCAATGTTATAAAATACTAAAACTAATCTACTATTTTAATATTTCATATTGCAATAAGTCTATTAATTGATTATCTATTGTTTTTTTTATATATAAATCTTATCTAAATTACATCTACATTATCCCAAATATATATTTTAGATCTAGATCTAGTAGATATAGATATTGAGAGTGCTAAATTAGTAGTTTAATTTAGGTAGATCTACATGCTCATTATAGTTTCATTTAAATGAAAATGCTCAATACCAAAAGATTATCTAAAATCGCTCTTCTGACTGATATATTGTACATATTCGGTAGTTGTCATTCCATAATGTGTAGGTATATTATCAATAGTAGGCTATTAGTTTGTAACCAGTTTGTCATTAGATTAATAACAATGCCTGGTCGTGCGGTTAGCGCGCAGGACTGATTATCTCTACGGTCTCGGTTTCATACCCTGCTCGATGCCATCCTCCGTCGACCAGCGAATATGCGGATCCGACAGTGATCCGTCTCCCACGAGGGCCGCCTCTGAGTTTGTGTTACCACTCTTTGTAATCTTGTTTTAAGTTCCATTTCTTCTTTTAGCACAAGTTTTGGACGTACCTTTAGAATTAACAAATATTACGTCACAGCCTAAGTCTAGCAGCGGTTAGGAAAGGTTTGAACTCGACGCCAATCTGATGACAGTTAAATCAGCTTACCACATAGCCAGATTAACATAAATTTTTTAATTAATTTAATTGCTTAAATCGATAATTCATTTTGGCAAAAAGAATAAGATCTACTGTTTAAAAAAAAAAAAACCTTCCACAAACATCTTCATTTCTACTTTTTAGTAATTGATCCCTCAATTTCGTGGCAATAACCTTTTATTATAAAAGTGTTTTTTCTATTGTATATGCGACAAATGATAGCGACTAAGTTGACCAGATTCTCTGTTTAAAAAAGAATTGGTCCCTTGCATCTAAAAAAGATCATAGTTATTGAGTCAATAGTTTGAATTCAAATAAAAAAAAAAGATCACATAGTTATTGAGTCAATGGTTTGAATTCAAATTTAAAAAAAGATCATAGTTATTGAGTCAATAGTTTGAATTCAAATAAAAAAAAAAAGATCACATAGTTATTGAGTCAATAGTTTGAATTAAAATTTAAAAAAAAGATCATAGTTATTGAGTCAATAGTTTGAATTCAAATAAAAAAAAGATGCATTAAATATCAAAAGAATAGACTCCTCTCCCATCTAGTAATTTTGAATCACTTAAAATTGAAAACTCATACCTCTGCGTCCAGTTAATCTTAAGCTGTGACCACTGTTGTCCGAAATATCCATGTCAGAATTGGTTTCTCTTGATTTGGCTTCCTTTTCCTCTTCTGGCACCAGAGGTTCGATAAACTCCCACAACCGATCCATGGATTCGTCTTGAATTAAGTTTGGATAGGTCTGGAGCAGCTGAATACACCGAGATATCACATCCCGCTGGCCACGCATCCACTGCAGCGCATTCCGGTACGTGTAGAAAGTAGTGCATGGACTTGGAGGGCGAGCATTCCGGTTCCGGCGAATCGCCGTCGGGAGTTTACGGGAGCGACGGTTGTGGGGGCTGAAATTCTGATGTGACGTCATTATACGAAAGAACCAGAACAAATCAATGCCAAATGAGAGTATGTTAAAGTCTGCTGCAAATGTCCAAACCTTTTGCATTAACACAATTCATGAATGAAAATTTCAGGTCCCAGTAGGATGACATTTTTCACATAGGCAAAATTATTGAACTTTACACAGTAAAATTTATTTTAGTTGAGCCTGACTGTTCACTGAACATAACCATTCCATAAAGATAGACAACTTGACGTTTTTTTTGTTATATTTTCTAGGCACTTCAATCTTTATGTTACTTTTAGAAAACATTGGAATTAGTTCTTGCTAAACTCAGTTTGACCTTTAAAAAAAGAAAAAAGGTTAAACTTAATTTAAAAAATAAATTCTCTCGTTTAAAAAAAAAATAAGAAAAAAAATCATTCATTATTGTAAACATTTCTAGATTTACAAATCTGACTTGCGCCAGCAAAGTTACGGAAAAGTATGCACATTTTTATCGTCGTAACAGGTAATTGTTACAAGTATTACGGCAGGTAAGGATAAAAATTTAATTAATTACTCAATAGCCCTTTAAGCGTTCATTGTTTCTTTTTAAATCAATGTTGTCTGCCCATACTGGGCTTGTTTAAATGGCTTTGTTGATGACAGATCACAACAATGGGATTGCCCTGATATCTGTTACAGGGATCCGACATGCCTCTTAAATTTTCCATTACAAAATTGTATCTTTACCCAAATAGGTAAGAGCTAAGAGTACATCATATGCGTGAAGTGTAGGGCAATTGCGTCTAATATTTAAACATTCATGTGTCATTTTCAACTGTTTTGTATTTCATTATTTCCTTAACTTTCGTTTCATTTGGGTAAGTTCTATGTCTCAATAAGATATCATTTGGGTAAGCTCTATGTCTCAATAAGATATCATTTGGGTAAGCTCTATGTCTCAATAAGATATCATTTGGGTAAGCTCTATGTCTCAATAAGATATCATTTGGGTAAGCTCTATGTCTCAATAAGATATCATTTGGGTAAGCTCTATGTCTCAATAAGATATCATTTGGGTAAGCTCTATGTCTCAATAAGATATCATTTGGGTAAGCTCTATGTCTCAATAAGATAGCAATGTTCCAACGTCATTTTAAAAAATGCTTCATACATATTAAACCCCAGTAGGAAGGGGTAATGGCTGAGTGGTAAAGCGCTTAGCTTCCGAACCGGGGTTCGAATCTAGGTGAACACTGGGATTTTGAGTTCCGGTTTGTTAATGCGCCTCTGAGTCCACCCAGCTCTAATAGGTAACGGATATTAGTTAAGGACAGTAAAGGCGGTTGGTCGTTGTGCTTGCCACATGACACCGTCCATAACAGCGGACCACAGAAACTGTTGCATCATTATCGCAAGTTCTGAAAGGGTCACTTTTAAACACCAGTAGAATTAACACTGCTTGACGTAGCAATGAACTTAACAATTAACTGAACAGATTCGAACATTCATTGAAGCTCTTGAGATCCAAGTTCAGTACATCTTTAGGACTTCAGTACATCTAAAGGGCTTCAGTACATCTATAGGGCTTCAGTACATCTATAGGGCTTCGTTCTCCCCAATACTCCTGATGACTCCATATTTGACCACATTCAAGAGACCATTCATAATATCAATTCTGCAAATTAAATAGATATATATAGCTAAATAAATTGGAAGCTAAATTTGTGTCATTACAATATAAAAAAAATTACTCATCACCACTGGGTTTCGTGCTATTAGGTGGTTGCGAAAGTTTAGCATTACATGATGACATTTTGTAGATAATGACATAGTAACCAAGAAAGAGAAACTAATTCAATAGCCTCTTTATAATGTATAGTGACTGACGTTGGAATGGTATGAAGAGAAGATCCAATACAAGAAATGATGAAACCTGGTCCTAGATGCGATATAGTTGAAGACTTCTGACCGGAAGATGTGAGAAGTCTTTAGTTTGTACATCCTTGTGGGAAGGATAAGGATACTAGGTATTACCTACAAAGACCGCATTACAAATAAGGAGATTCAAAACAGAATCATAATGGCATTAGGGCCCTACGTTGACCTGCTGACCACTGTCAAAAAAATGCAAATCTATCTATCTATCTATCTATCTATCTATCTATCTATCTATCTATCTATCTATCTATATTATATATATATATATATATGTAGTGGAGTGGATATCTTTTTAGAAAACACCGGCCACCCCGATATCCACGTGACCCTTCACCCTAGATGGCACCTTGTGTCCGCGCATGACAAGGCAGACCAACGTGGGCACTGTCCATTCGACCGGCATCGCTGTAATGTCCGTATGTTACTGGACCTAAGTCGTCTCCACTCCCTTTTGTGCTTGGTTCTACACCATGTGTTCACGTATGGCTGCAGGTAATCACATTTGACTTATTCCTATTAGCTTGTACATTTAATGACCGGTAGTAGTATACATAGAATATCGCTACCCCCGGAGTTCGTTCATAGTGTTGGAGTATCGTTAGTTTTAGGAAACCAGTATGTAAATGTTTCCATTTGTTGAATTGTGTACCTTTAGTATACCATACGAATTAGATCATATATAGAATGTTAAAGGTCCATCTTGTTAATCTAATTGTACAACCAGTGTGTAGATACTGGCTTTTATGAACCAGTTGTTCTATTTAATTGTTATTGTCTTTTATTGTTTATGTTTCGGGTGTTCCATATCTCTCTTGTGTTTGTATAAGAGATGGTTGGTATACACTATAGGATTTTCTTTTCGTTTTAGTATTTAGACTTTGATGTTGTGTGTACAACTTGGTCTAACCATTTAGGCTTATTAATTATTTTTAGTTAATGCTCATTTGTTATTATGTTTTATGTTTGCCTTTGGCAGGTCTTTAATGTATAATAAACAGTTTTGAATCGCCCTACGAGTCGCCTTGTCCTTTAGTTTGTTCTGTGCCAAACCCACCACATATATATATATATATATATATGTATATTCCGTCTTCCAGGGATTTAAAAGCATTGGATAGTACGACTGAGAAGAAGATGCCAAATAGTGTAGGGGCCAGTACACATCCTTGTTTTACACCGCTCTTAATGGAGAATGGCCTGGAGGAAGAACTTTCAAACTGAACGGTGCCCTGCATGTTTTCGTGAAAAGCTGACACTAGTTTTCTTAACTTATTTGGGCAGCCGATTCTCTCTAGTACAGCAAACAGACCGCTTCTGCTAACAAGGTCAAAGGCCTTGGTCAAATCAATAAAAGCTATGAAGAGGGGCTGCTTTTGTTCTCTGCTCTTCTCCTGTAGCTGCCGCAGAGAGAAAATCATATCTGTTGTAGATCTACCTGCCCTAAAGCCACACTGTGACTCTGGATAAACACGATCTGCCAGGATCTGTAATCGCTTTAGTAATACTCTAGCAAAAGCCTTTCCGACTATGCTAAGCAGTGAGATGCCTCTGTAATTGTTACAATCAGAGCGGTCGCCTTTATTTTTATAAATTGTAACAATGTTGGAGTCTTTCAATTCCTGGGGGACCATTCCTTGTTCCCAGCACAAGCTTAGCAGTTCATGGAGTGGTTTGATTAGGGCATGTTTTCCAGCCTGAATTACTTCAGCAGGAATGCCATCTCCTCCGGGTGTTTTCCCATGTGCAAGCATGTCAATGGCAATGCTCAGCTCCTTTACTGAGGGCGTTTCGTCTAATTCCGTCAAAACTGGAAGTGATGGGAAGTTGGAAACAACATTTGGTGAGATGGCGTTTTCAATCTGGTAGAGTTCTGCATAGTGTTCTACCCATCGTTCCATTTGCCTCAGGCATCAGTGAAAGTATGTGGGAAAACATAGTCAAAGACCGGAGTGCATGGAGACAGACTGTGCGTGCTGGGACAACCCTCGCTGAGAACAAAAGAATTGAAGCGGCTTTAATCAAGAGGAAAAAAAAGAAAGCTGCCCTGTCTGCTAGCCCTAAATCAGAGGCATACACATGTACGAATTGTGGCAAAGTCTGCCGTTCTAGAATTGGCTTGATTAGCCACACCAGATTCTGCCCCGTCTCAAGATTAAGCCAAAACCAGTGACTCACTTGGGCGCATCCATTGCCTTTCGAGACAAAAGGAGCCATATATATATATATATATATATCGTTCTATCTATCGTTCTATCTATCCATCCAACTATCTTTTTCTTTATCCATTTATTTATATCTATTTCAGGCTTTGTTTGTCTATTCCTTAGTCTCTGTCTATTTCTTGCATGTTAAAGAAGTACACTAGATCTAGTTTTGTTCATCTGTATCTGTAGAATCAAAGACAGTATTTACTATTCGTTTAACCACATAATTTATTCCAATGTACTTACATGGTCATGGTATTAAGTTCACCAATAGTAGATATGTCTATCTCTAAAAATAATGCTAAATTTTCTCTTTTATTTCTTATTCTAATTTCCTCATGAAAAGCTTGCGAAGTAAAATCACATCGCCAATGATGACAGAAAACTTTCATCGAATGGCTATTTAAAAATGTTAAAATCCCAATTTGAAACGAAGCGCAAGGAAAAGAAAAAGTCACTCTATGATTGTTTCATTTTTTTCCCCCTCTAGTCATTAAAAAAATGATTAAAAACCGTTCTAGACCGATGGGATCGATAACTGCCCGGAGCGAGAGTCAACGACAGCAGAGTTACTAAGCAGGACAATTGGTTGGCTTTTCAATATATATCCCTGGCATAGTGGTTGCTTACTGAAGCGAGGAGACTCAGTTCATTGTATCTAGTAAGATTTTGCTTTTCAGAGGCACACGCAGGGGGTGCCGCAATGGTGTCACTTTGGTAACACACTGTCAAAACGTGTGGACAGTAAGAAAGTCAATTTGTCAAAAGTCAAGTAAAATTAGGTCAAACTTTTGGCATTTGAGTCGAAAATCAAATAGGTTAAATATTTGTACCCAGTGACCTCTATGACTTTTTAATTTCTTAGAGTTTTTAGTTTTTTTGTTGTTTTTTTCTAAATTCATCCCAAGCAGTTAGCTTGTATGTTTTTAAACTATCATTGTATTTTCTTTTACTTTTAAAAGTTAAAGAATGGACAGTTATTATTTAAACTAACCTCGAAACGTAGATCGAGTCTTTAAATTTCTTTATGAAACAAAAGATTTTGTTTCATACTTTATCTTGTGAGGAAAAGATTTGCAACTAAGAGGATTTTTATAACACACCCATCTCAAACTTGCAAGAGACTCCTCTAAAACTTGCAAGAGACTCATCTTGAACTTGTAAAAGACTCATCTCAAACGCAAAAGACTCATCTCAAACTTGCAAGAGACTCATCTCAAACTTGCAAGAGACTCATCTCAAACTTGCAAGATACTCATCTTGAACTTTCAAGAGACTCATCTCAAACGCAAGAGACTCATCTCAAACGCAAGAGACTCATCTCAAACTTGCAAGAGACTCATCTCAAACTTGCAAGAGACTCATCTCAAACGCAAGAGACTCATCTCAAACGCAAGAGACTCATCTCAAACTTGCAAGAGACTCATCTTGAACTTGCAAAAGACTCATCTCAAACTTGCAAGATACTCATCTTGAACTTTCAAGAGACTCATCTCAAACGCAAGAGACTCATCTCAAACTTGCAAGAGACTCATCTTGAACTTTCAAGAGACTCATCTCAAACGCAAGAGACTCATCTCAAACTTGCAAGAGACTCATCTCAAACTTGCAAGAGACTCATCTCAAACTTGCAAGAGACTCATCTCAAACTTGCAAGAGACTCATCTCAAACGCAAGAGACTCATCTCAAACGCAAGAGACTCATCTCAAACTTGCAAGAGACTCATCTCAAACTTGCAAGAGACTCATCTTGAACTTGCAAAAGACTCATCTCAAACTTGCAAGAGACTCATCTCAAACGCAAGAGACTCATCTCAAACTTGCAAGAGACTTATCTCAAACTTGCAAGAGACTCATCTCAAACTTGCAAGAGACTCATCTCAAACGCAAGAGACTCATCTCAAACTTGCAAGAGACTCATCTCAAACGCAAGAGACTCATCTCAAACGCAAGAGACTCATCTCAAACTTGCAAGAGACTCATCTCAAACTTGCAAGAGACTCATCTTCAACTTGCAAAAGACTCATCTCAAACTTGCAAGAGACTCATCTCAAACTTGCAAGAGACTCATCTCAAACTTGCAAGAGACTCATCTCAAACTTGCAAGAGACTCATCTCAAACTTGCAAGAGACTCATCTCAAACTTGTAAGAGACTCATCTCAAACTTGCAAGAGACTCATCTAAAACCTGCCCAAACTCCAAACCAGACCTAAATTCAGTTCGCTTGACATGGTATAAACTATTACTTAGAAAGGATGAACCGTTTCTGAGACTTAGAGCTTACGAGGGTATTGTGTCATCAACACATCCACCAACGTATGTCATAGATCTACTGAATGTTGTAACTAGAAGTAGGATCATCCATTAATGTTGACGATGAGACAGTTCCGACTCAATATCTGAGTGTATGGCCAGTAGTTGGAATGATTGTCAGGCTATTTAAGAGGCATGCCTTTGGAAACATTTTATAGATAGTGGAGTGCTTACATCTATTACGACTTACGACAATAACATTCTTATGGAAATAAAAGACTAAAAGAAAGAAAGAATAAAAATAGAAAGAACAACTATTGGTTGGTTGATAGATTTGAATCTGTATTATAGCAAGCAGACGTCAAAATGTCAATGACGTTGTGTTTTTTTTTTCAGTCTCATCTTATGTTAGATATCTTAGCAGAAGCGTAGCAAGGTACCCGTGGGCCCGGTTCATGAATATGTTGGTCGGCTCCCAACTTTCCAAAAAGACAAGTTTAGTGTGTGACATCAAATATCGAGCTGTCTGTGTATCGGTACATTTTTCAGGTAATATGAATCCGTACAAGTAATAGTGTACAACTTCTAACAATATTTAATGACTAAATGTGTTTTTTAAATGAACAAAAGATATTTTACTAGCTCTAGTTTCTAGACACATTTTCATTCCGAAACCATTTTTATGTGTCAAACTACTCAACATCGATACAAACTGTAGTCTAGTTCTATACTCAACATCGATACAAACTGTAGTTCTATGTAAAGTAGTTAAAAGTAAATAAATCTCACACTTATAGACTTTAATTTCATTTTTCTGGCCTAATGATTAACAAAGTCCAAGATCATTGGGGCATCTCTTTCTCAACGTTTGGCTGGTTCACGCTCAAGGGAGAGAACATCAAGTGAAGCCAACTTGCTCTGTGCCATACAGCTTCTTAAATAGTTGTTTAATCAATCGAGAATGACCGAAACTTCGAGAATGATTGCTCTTCTGAAGAAACTGTCGCAGTCAAAGTAAGAAATAACATGCATGCTGTAATAATATTTAGAAAACTTGATGATAAAAACTTGATGATTTAAAAAAACAGCAAATTTCGTATTACACACAGAATAACTATGTCTTTTTGATGGTTGAATCTCTGAAAAGTATTCTTTGGTATTATCTGGGTAAGATGAGACTAGAAACATGGTGGCATCATATAACTCATTGTCGTTTGCTTTTGAAATAAAACTGAGCATATACGACTGAAATGTGTTAACAATAATTTTTAGGGCCATAAAATATGTCATGTAATTGATAGTTCGGTAAAATGTTTACTTCCAAAGTCTCCACCATCTTGAAGTCATTGAAGAATCGATTGGAGTAAAACAAACACCTGGACCAACAACTTCAGTGTTGAGAGACTTCAGAGAGGCTTTTATTTTGTACACTCTCAAAGTCATTGCTCAAACCACGCACTTCAATATAGATCGTCGCTAGTTGACGCATAGCTGTATGTAGATCTTGCTTTATATGTAGACCTTGCTTTATGTAGATCTTGCTTTATGTAGATCTTGCTTTATATGTAGATCTTGCTTTATATGTAGATCTTGCTTTATGTAGATCTTGCTTTATATGTAGATCTTTCTTTATGTAGATCTTGCTTTATGTAGATCTTGCTGTTGGTTGCGCTTACAATTGTATAATTGACAGTATGCAGAACAATAGTGTCGAATGTTTCTCATTTTAATCTAAGTGCGGCAGCTTCCAGTTTTCCTTAAAGGGAGTACAGTATCAAAGTATCTAAATCTCATTACTGTTAGAGCACCATTCCTTGATGACCACCATGTTGGCTAATGTTTTTTAGTGTCCTAGAAACTTTACTCTCCCTGTAGGATTTAAGAAGCCCTCATCTTGATATGCTATGAGCATAAAACACATACACATTGTTTTTTTTTACCAAGCTGCAACTTATTGAACACATGTGACGGACTCTTCAAGAGCAAATTTAAGTTTTTTTGTAAATACTTGGGGTGTTTGTTCAGACAATTCTGCATACTTCTGGCTCTCACAAATATGAAATCCTATCAATGGTTTTATTAACGTACAGAAGAAGAAACAATGACACACTAGTGGACAGTGTGATTAGGACTAGCCACTATTACAATAAGTTCCTAATATCAAAGAAGTTCAAGCCACTGGTCCACTCTAGTTAAAAACAAGGGTTGAGGTTTAGAAGTTAAAATACAATTTAGTAAAATATTTCGGATATTTGAAGGAGCTTTCTTTTTTGTAGATATATTCCAAACATTCATTTTTTCTTTTCACAGCATGGATACTACGCCATTGGATCTAGGCCTCATGGGTCTTTTAGGGAGACGCCTCTGAACACATTGTCGCGTGTTTCTTTGTATTTTCACACAACGATGACGATGGATATTGGTTACCTATTGCTGTTTGCGTGTCTACGCCCAAAGTAGAACTTCGTTGACGTCTTTTATTACGTGCGTGTTGCTGTGCGTGCCTGGGTGTTTGGCTCTTACGTATTCAGATGAATGAATCGATGACGCAGTTGACGTCTGTCAATACATTTCATTAGTAGCAACAGAACCTCAAGAATACAAGGCCACGCTGCTTTTGTTACGACTTTGTGTTGTGTAAAAAATGTATCGTCTCAGTGTCTTACAGGTCAAGAAATAATAACCAAAAACTCATTATTGCTTGAGATATTCATGTCTACTAATCCTAGTAAAAAAAATTATGTTGCATTGCTAATTTGTTTGAGTGTCATAGAAACATTACTCTTCCCTCAACGTTTAGAGCAGATCTATCGTTTCACGTATCCCTCATTTATTATTAATACTACATCACCCATCACAATTCCCACTTTCACGTGCACTATCCATCACAATTCCCACTTTCAGGTGCACTACCCATCATAATTCCATCTGCGCATATGCACAATCCATCATTAACCTCACGTGCACTACCCAGCATAATTTCCTCTGTGCACATGCACTATTCATCATATTTGCATCATTACCGTTCGTGAAAGTATTAATGGTGAACAAATTGATTTGGTAGAAAAAAAAAAAAGGTTTCCTCCTTGAGTCATACCAAGAGTAAGTGGAGTCACTAGAAGGGTGCAGACCTTAGAGGTGCAACTTTATATACATGCTCTAGTTACATAATATCATATTTTTGGTATGATAAGTTTGGTGTTTAAGAAGTGCCTTTTAAGGGCGCATATTTCAGTTGTATTATTAAATGATGTAATGACTTTCATCTTTTAAGTAAAACTTTTTTTTGCGAAAAACCTTAGCACCAAAATCGAATTTAAAGGTTCTTTTGAAGAAGACAATTAATTGCGTCTTCACCAATGCGATTCTAGAGTCTATAGCCGTCTTACGTCAGAACGTACAAACTTCTCTCGAGTAAACATCGTTATGTTGAAAATAGCCCCCCCCCCTTTTTTTACCTTTTTGTATTTTGCAAGATGCTTTGTTAATCTCCTGGATTAACTTAGGAAATCAAGACTATAGCAGACTTACATACTTTTAGGCTTCGAATGTTTTCTAGTATTATTCATTATCAACCAATCCCACCCCTTCTTAATTGAATTCGACCTGCAATCTTCTTACCAGGAGAAATAGTGTATTACAGACGCCAGGAGCATTAGTTGCTGAAGATTAAAAATTCTGAAAATGCTTGGCGTCCGGGACTTACTTACAATCCTTCCTAAGAACCCTAGCTTACCAATAGAGCAGCAAACGCAAAATTGTTAGCATGGTTGTGAGAAATTAACGTTTTCTTTGTTGTTGGTTGTTTTTTTTTGGTGGGGGAGGGGTGGGGGAGATGACAGCCTGAGCTAACAGCAACTGGTGAAACCGGTCCCAATCTAATGACGCCACTACCATGAGTCAAAACAACTTAAATCTAGTTAGCTCCAGAATAATAAAACACATTACGCAATATATGCATTCTCTACTACCAAATTGTTTCTCATTTTTAACTCTGTAAACATTAAAGGAATCTCTCAGGTGATACTATAACTCATACTAAGATTAAAATACATTTAGAACTCAACTTTTATTTTCTGTTGTTTATGAAGTAATAGTAAGATCTCTGGATCATTAAGTAATTAAAAAAAGGGAATAAATTAATTTGATTGACTACAAAATAAAGTGAAACTTTATTTACCTACTACCAATCAGACTAGAAGGCTAAAAATTGCCCTAATGAATCAGAGTGTTCACAAACGAATCATTTAAACAATCCGTTAGAAATAGAGAAGCTGGCATTGACCCAATGAAGAAGACTAGAAAAAAAGTAATTGATAATGGTAACCACTCAGAATTATACAATGTAAAAGAGAAGGAGTAGAACTAGCAGCTATTGAACCAACATACGCCAAATAGATCGTCTACCTGAACGACTCCAAAAATGTCATCAAACTTTACAAAAGAACTCACGCCCCTTATATCAAATCACTCAACAGATCACTAACAGACCTGTACAAATACAGCAAGAAATCTTCAGTTGATCTCAGTGCACATATATAACAAATATAACAAGACATCTTCAGTTGATCTCAGTGCATATATATATATAACAAGACATCTTCAGTTGATCTCAGTGCACATATATATATAACAAGATATCTTCAGTTGATCTCAGTGCACATATATAACAAGACATCTTCAGTTGATCTCAGTGCACATATATATATAACAAGACATCTTCAGTTGATCTCAGTGCACATATATAACAAGACATCTTCAGTTGATCTCAGTGCACATATATAACAAGACATCTTCAGTTGATCTCAGTGCACATATATAACAAGACATCTTCAGTTGATCTCAGTGCACACATATATATAACAAGACATCTTCAGTTGATCTCAGTGCACATATATAACAAGACATCTTCAGTTGATCTCAGTGCACATATATAACAAGACATCTTCAGTTGATCTCAGTGCACATATATAACAAGACATCTTCAGTTGATCTCAGTGCACATATATAACAAGACATCTTCAGTTGATCTCAGTGCACATATATATAACAAGACATCTTCAGTTGATCTCAGTGCACATATATAACAAGACATCTTCAGTTGATCTCAGTGCACATATATATATATAACAAGACATCTTCAGTTGATCTCAGTGCACATATATAACAAATATAACAAGACATCTTCAGTTGATCTCTGTGCACATATATAACAAATATAACAAGACATCTTCAGTTGATCTCTGTGCACATATATAACAAGATATCTTCAGTTGATCTCAGTGCACATATATAACAAGATATCTTCAGTTGATCTCAGTGCACATATATAACAAGATATCTTCAGTTGATCTCAGTGCACATATATAACAAGATATCTTCAGTTGATCTCAGTGCTCATATATAACAAGATATCTTCAGTTGATCTCTGTGCACATATATATATAACAAGATATCTTCAGTTGATCTCTGTGCACATATATATATAACAAGATATCTTCAGTTGATCTCAGTGCACATATATATATATAACAAGATATCTTCAGTTGATCTCAGTGCACATATATAACAAGATATCTTCAGTTGATCTCAGTGCACATATACAGTAAGGAAACAGATGACACACTGTTAAAATGGAGGAGTCAGAAAACCGAAATACCCGCAGGGCCATCTATGAGTTTAAACTTTATTTACCTACAACCAATCAGACTAGAAAGCTAAAAAATGCCCTTATGGGTCAGAGTGTTCACAAATGAATCATTTATGACACCCTGTTAATTTTTTGCTTGACATCTGTGTTCGAGTCATCCGACCAAAGAACATCTGAGACTTACAGTGCTATTAGTAGAGATATGGTGCTCTAAGTATTAGCAATACATCATCATCATCATCACTCCTTTGAGTTCCTCATGGAACATAGGGCCTCGACAAAAACACGCCACTCTAAACGGTCTCTTGTTAGTTTTTTTATGGTTTCCCAGCTCTTACCGGTCTTCTCTGCTACCTCAAGTACACTGCGTCGCCATGTTTTTTTTTTTGGTCTTCCTCTGCGTCTTGTTCCCTGGGGGTTCCACTCTAAGACCTGCCTAGCTCTGTTGCTGGTATCTTTTCTAAGGGTGTGACCAATCCATCTCCACTTCCTCCCTATGATCTGCACTTCTATATTTTTCTGTCCACTAATCTCCCACAGTTTGGTGTTTTCTACTTTGTCATACCAGTGTATTTTTAGGATATTTCTCAGGCATCTGTTGATGAAGGTCTGTAGATTTTTTTTGTTTTTTTTTTTATAGTTATCCTGATAGAAGACATGTAGTAGTTAGCCTGAGAGGAGACATGTAGTAGTTATCCTGATAGAAGACATGTAGTAGTTAGCCTCAGAGGAGATATGTAGTAGTTAGCCTGATAGGAGACATGTAGTAGTTAGCCTGAGAGGAGACATGTAGTAGTTAGCCTGATAGAAGACATGTAGTAGTTATCCTGAGAGGAGACATGTAGTAGTTATCCTGATAGGAGACATGTAGTAGTTAGCCTGATAAGAGACATGTAGTAGTTAGCCTGATAGAAGATATGTAGTAGTTAGCCTGATAGAAGACATGTAGTAGTTATCCTGAGAGGAGACATGTAGTAGTTATCCTGATAGGAGACATGTAGTAGTTAGCCTGATAAGAGACATGTAGTAGTTAGCCTGATAAGAGACATGTAGTAGTTAGCCTGAGAGGAGACATGTAGTAGTTATCCTGATAGAAGACATGTAGTAGTTAGCCTGATAGAAGACATGTAGTAGTTAGCCTGATAGAAGACATGTAGTAGTTATCCTGAGAGGAGACATGTAGTAGTTATCCTGATAGGAGACATCTAGTAGTTATCCTGATAGGAGACATGTAGTAGTTAGCATGAGAGGAGACATGTAGTAGTTATTCTGATAGAAGACATGTAGTAGTTAGCCTGATAAGAGACATGTAATAGTTAGCCTGATAGAAGACATGTAGTAGTTAGCCTGAGAGGAGACATGTAGTAGTTAGCCTGATAGAAGACATGTAGTAGTTATTCTGATAGAAGACATGTAGTAGTTAGCCTGATAAGAGACATGTAATAGTTAGCCTGATAGAAGACATGTAGTAGTTAGCCTGAGAGGAGACATGTAGTAGTTATCCTGATAGAAGACATGTAGTAGTTAGCCTGATAAGAGACATGTAATAGTTAGCCTGATAGAAGACATGTAGTAGTTAGCCTGAGAGGAGACATGTAGTAGTTAGCCTGATAGAAGACATGTAGTAGTTAGCCTGATAGAAGACATGTAGTAGTTAGCCTGATAGAAGACATGTAGTAGTTAGCCTGAGAGGAGACATGTAGTAGTTAGCCTGATAGAAGACATGTAGTAGTTAGCCTGAGAGGAGACATGTAGTAGTTATCCTGATAGGAGACATGTAGTAGTTAGCCTGAGAGGAGACATGTAGTAGTTAGCCAACATTTTATGCTGCCTGGCAAGAATTTAAGTGTAAAATTAATATTTAATGTTTCACCCAACTACTAAGACGAAAACAGATCACTAGATCTAGATGTTTTACCTAAATACGTTGTGAATAACTTATATATATGTGGAATGGTGGGAGAGACTGAAAAGCGTTTGTATTATCAAATCTATTTCTCTCTCGACTGAGCTTTTAAACAGTCAATTAACATCATCCAATATAATAATTTTCATAGAGGTTAGGAACAAGATAAATACAGGGATTATGGCTGCCTGGTCGTGCGGTTGAGCGCTGGACTGTCGTTTGGACTTCTCGGTGGTCCCGGGTCCATACCCTCTCCACTTCCATCCCCGTCGTCCTGCGGAAGGTTTGGACTAGAAAGTCAATCATCTTCAACTCTGAAGGAACATTTGAAACAGTTTTGAATCCCACGATGACCTGCTAACTACAGTAAAAAAAAAAAAAAAAAAAAAACTAAAACTCTTTGGCCATATCAGGTCCTTGGGGCTCGCAAAGACCTTTCTTTTGGGAACAGTACCAGGAAAAAGAAGAAGAGGCAGACAGAGAAATGAACGGGTCTGTCACTGAAAGAGATTCTATCCAAGGCAACAGACAGAAAGGAAAGGAGAGAGAGAGGGAGAAAGAGAGACATACACACACACATGTACATGGGCGTATCCAGGATTTTTTTCGTGGGTGATTTTTTCTCCCCCCCCCCCCCCCCGCCATATACATACATGTGTGTGCGTGTGTACGCAATTAATCTTTATTACATTCCGACCCTTCATTCTTTCAGTAAACGCTTATTGTACCCTAGAATAGGTTCTTCATGGAGTTAGCGGAAAGACTGTAGACACCCCGCCCTTGCCAGCCAGGAAGTCTTGGGGAGCGCTGTGAGCTAAGCGCTATTTCCGGTATTTAAAACAAAAAAAAAAAATGCATATAGGCTAGGTCTCTACACTGCATTATCCTACTATTAAACATTTTTAGTTCAAAAGCCAAATCTGCTATTTACTGCACTTAATTAATGGAGCCCAGTGACTGGTAGAAATTTATAACCCCTCTTAGATTCGCTCATGGAATTTGGTGACTATAGTTTTCTTAAGTTTTATATCGAAAAGGGAAAAGTTATATTGTCTAAACCATCTGTTGTGGGTTGGAGGGGGTTTTAAACTCAAAACTTTCTGAAGGGGGGTTAAACTTAAAGCCCTCTGGAGGGGGGGGGGTCTTTAAACTCAAAACCCCTCTTGGCTACGCTCTTAGAATCTGGTTGCATGCTTAAGTCATCTATTGCATTATTTTTTGTTATAGAAGAGGACATTTTTAACCTCAAACCCACCTTGGCTGCGCTGGGGCAACTGATGGTTTAACATTAAATTTCTCATCTAAATAACTAAAATTAAAGCAAAAATCAGTCACAAAATTCCACCCCCCTGCGGAGGGCATGTTCATTTTGAGGAGGGGGCGAAGCACTACGTCCCCATATATATGAGTAATTATGTCTTTTATTACACCCAGTCCCTTCAATGTTTTGGACGTCTTTAAAATTGTACCCAGGAATAGGATCTTTCTGGAGCTAAAGAAACATTTGAAACCCCTCCCTGTGCAGCTGCGGGGTTTGGGGGAGCACTATTATATGACATATTGATCTCTAGAAAGAAAGGACTTTTTGAGAATTTTTAATACAAATAGTGACTCATCTGATCGCATCCATTGTCTTCCGAGACAGAAGGAACCATATCTGTATCATTATAGTATCATATCACTAGTGCTTTTTTACCAGTTAGTCCAGTAGGCCTACGTAGTTGCCAACCTTTTAAAATTTCTATGCGCCATGTTTTTTTTTCAAATGCGCCACACAAACTTTTACTCCTTTTTATACCTTTAAAATTTGATACTTTGGGCATGTTTGGTAGTTTTATATAGGCCTACCCAGTATAATCGTTTCTATCAAAATCATATAGCCTAGCCCTAGGCCTACATTGATGATAGTTTGGGCCCATTTGGGTACCAACCCACCAGGCCTTTGCCCAAATGCCCGTATGGCCAGTCCTCCCCTGATTCCTATGAACCAATTAGTATTAAAACATGTTGGTCTCTATATATTTACTGCAGATCTTTTTTTTTTTCAGACATGCTTTTTTTTTATTATCTCAGGGAGGGGTGTATGAAGTGCGCCACTTGTAATCGCGCAATGCCCCACCCCTGAGTTAGGCAGGCTAAATGCCTATATTTGTTCTAAGGCCTAGATCTAGATAAAGATTTATAATATATTGAATTAGTACCTTATATTTATTTAATATAATGGATAATTTCTTCACATGAAAAGACCCGATCTCACTAAGATCTGATGGGTTAGGCATTTGGGTTTGATTCGCCACTCACATGCAATTTTTTTTTTTATTATTTGAGAATCTAGATTTAGATGGTCTAGATCAGTGGTTCCCAAACTTTTTTCTCTCGTAGACCCCTTGCCTTGTTTTCTGGTTTTCCGTAGACCCCCTGCTTAAGTTATATTAAATTTTTGAAAATTCATCAATTTCAAATTACACATTTTGTTTAAAATAATTTCTAACCAGTGACACGATGAGTGAAAAAGTAATTTAAAACTACAATTGAAGTTGAATTAATTTTTTAAAATAAATCTATTAAACGGGTACAAATTAAAACCCATTATAGAACAGTGAATGCGTATAGCATACAATCACTAAACACATAATATATTGGAAACTCTTTGTTTTTAAAAGCTTATGCAAGCTCACCATCCGTTGCTACGGAGATAATTTTTCATATAGGGATTCGCTGTTTTATGAAGTAGTTCTTTAAAACATTAAATATTAATGTGCCTTAGTTTTCACAAAGAGCAGTTTTTCGTACATTTCTTGAGCCATAATAATTTGAAAAAAAAATCATTACCAGACAAGGTTGACTCAGCCAGCTGTATAGAGACATATGTTGTTTGCAGAAATATGTCGTTTGCAAAGGCTTACATTAGAAGAAAGAAATATTTTACTATATTCCAACAAAGCTTAAGAATTTAGTGAACTCTTCTACAAATTCATCGCCCTAACAACCAATGGGTCAGAGTTTGCATGGATGGTTCTCAGAAAGCCACTGGAATACTCATTGAATGGCCTCATGGAGAAAAAAATAATTTAAAAAATTAATTTCATTGTAACTATCGAGCTCTATGACAACCACAGAGAAGAAATAGGAGCATTGGCCAAATTCGCCAAACAGTTAATTTTTTTTCGAGACCAATCTAAAAATAGTCCTTCAAAGGTTGAGAAACTCTGATTCCTCCTGAATAAAACAACTCATGATGCCTGGACTGACGTTCGGTGGTCACCTTAAATTGCCTGCTCGCATCTCCTGCCGGGAGGTTTGGGCTAGGATGTAATTATCCACATAATCTGAAGGAACATCCAAAAGATTTTGTAGAAAACATATTGTGTGGCCTTGTAAAGCTCAACAACAGCAAGAACACTGTTCTCCAACGTTGAAATAGAAGGCTGACACATTTGCCAAATGTGAGAAAACAAATACACACTTCAACATCGCACTCTATACGGAAGAAATGAAGAAACTAATAGTCAATTGTAAAAACGAGAAATGGACAAGCTCTCATTCGATGAAATCTATTATAAACTATCCCGATAGGATCACCTATAATTTTTTACATCAGAATAGTACACATCATAATGAGAAAACATATGTTCCAGAAGCTCAAAATTGGGACCACTGACATTTGCCCTTTTGGAGTGTCACCAGAGAATGCTGACCATGTCTTCAAAATTGCATTCTTCATCAAGAGGCCCAAAACAAGACACCGGCCACAAAACCCATAATGATATAAGTTAATCGTGTAAGAGTTTTTACAATTTCTTCAACGACTGTTAAAATCAATAATATGCCTATCGTGTAAGGTTTTCAGTATTTTACTATAAGAAAAGAGATATAGTAAAACGTTCACTAATCATCACCTTCTCAATATTAGGTCCAATAGAGATTTTGTGGGTGTATTCTGAACTTTATATTTGAGTGTTTGAAAGTTTTGCAAACCTTTATCTATTTATCAGGGTGGCATCATCTCAAATGATCCTCCTTGGTTTCATAGCATCATAAAAAAATGGCACATTAACACTCTATTGTTTGACAAGGCAGTAATGAAGTTCAATTTCAACTACTTCACTCTGTAAAGTCTACATTTCTTTTTGTTTTTATAACTAGAGAAAACTACATGCACTCTTTAAATCTAGTTATTCAATTAAATAAAAAAATTTTCATTCAATCAGCATGATAAAAATTTAAGGATTTCCTAAGGTAGGCCTACAAATCATAAATGTGTGTATGAAAAGATTCAAATTGTCAAAATTAAAGTCAAGACAGGCTAAATTGAGATTCTTTATCGTAGACCCCCGTGCACATCTCATGGACCCCCTATTCCCTTTTAAACTTTCGTAGACCCCTTGGAAGTCTTAAAATTCGTAGACCTCTGGGGGTCTATAGACTATATATCTATAGACCACTTTGGGAAACACTGGTCTAGATATATCTTTATTCAAGAAAAATATTTTATCCAAACCATCTTTGTTTACGCTCGGAAACAAGATGGTGGATATTGTGTTTGTCTTGCCGACTTGGCAAGCAATTTTGTTATGTTTTTTATTTGCTGTCCTTTATGTTGGAAGCCTGTATATTTGGGGAGGATCGACAAAAGAGAAAAATAGGCAATTTTAATTAGATCTAATTAATATAGTTTAGTCTTGAGATGTAGACTCTTATTTTCTAGTCTTTTGTATGCATCACTGCATGTCTTGACTTCTCTACCTATTACCTAGGTCCTAGATCTAACTCTACTCACTACTGACTCGATTTCTGAGACTCTACTCTTACTTACAGCCACAGTCATAGTCATAGTCATGTAGATTACTAGTAGATAGTTAATAAGGGTATATCACTTACTCACTTAGATCCTCCTGTGCCATTCGGCTCATTGGGGCTTTTGGGCGGCAAGCTGTTTACACAAAGATCTGTCACTGGCAATGTTTGAAGCCTCTTCCCACCTGGCCTGGTGTCCACTGTTCTGAGGTCCTCCATGAAAGTGTGATGCCAAGTTATACGAGGATGTTGCTGTTAGATTTTTCCTTGTATTGGCCTATATATGTCATTGAACTCTTGGTATGCGTTGTTCATTTTGTCGGAGAACATGTCTCGTAAAGCTCTTGTGAAGCTCTGTTACAACCTCACTAACTGGTCGATGTCCTAGTTCAGCATAGGCGCCATAGGATTTCCTTGTTTGGGACCTGATCTATATAACTAACTCCTAAAATCCAACTTAGCCATTTTTTTTGTCATTTCTTGTATCGTCCCGAGTTGTGCAAGGTCATCAACGAAGTCCAAGTCTATCGGTTTTGCTCACGCCAAGGAATACTAAATGCAGTCTGATTCATTGCTCTCCTCATTATGTAATCGATGGCTAGGAGGAAGAGGAAGGGAGATAAGATGCACCACTGTCTCACACCTGTCTCGATGATAAAAAAAACCTTGGTTTTTCCTTCTTCTGATTTAATGCAGCAACTAGATTGACTATCACTATGTGACTATTAACTATATCATATAATATTATGATATATTAATTATTATATCTCTATAACAATAAGTAGATCTAGATCTAGTCTATATCTATAGAAGGTGAAGTTTACAAATTGACAAATTATTGACCTGTAAAATTTCATCACTCTATATAATATATAGATTTACTAGACAAAAGTGACTAGAATCTAGATTCTTATTTAATTGAAGTTTATGACACTTGATGATAGTCACGTAGAACTCTTCGACTCATGGAAATAACAGTAAAGGCGGCACTCATGAGTTGTATTTTTTAAAATAATAAATTTTACAAAATGAAAAGACAAACATTGTGTGAAGCAGTGAACTATATCCTGAAGATTCTGTGGATGATGGACTAGGTCTAGAAAAAGATTATTATGGAAATTGACTCAGACAGTCATCTAGATTTAGATGAAGTCATTGCAGTAAATTGAAGAAACTAAACTAGATCTACACCTGTACCAGGTCCATCGAACAAAAGTGGGCATGAAATGGGGAGTTGGCCTCAAAATGGATCTAAATTTGATTCAGGCTGTTCAGAAGCAAACACCATTTATTTCTCAGCCTAGATCTAGACAATCTAGTAAAACATTTGTATTTTACAGAAATAAAGTGTTAAAAACTTGCCTAGTCATATTTTGTTTGAAAGTAAAGCTTTTGAATTTTTTTGCCTTTTTTCATGATTACAATATTTGGCTGAAATTGTTTGAAGTAACATACAAATATGCTAATCTGGTGAAACTACTAAAACCAAACAGTTATTATGGTAAGGTCTTTACATTAACTGTACAAGAACTCAAGGCTTTTTTTGGATTGCGACTTCAAATAGAGTAATCTGTAAAACCTCGGTATGAGGACTACTGTGCCATTTGAGTGAATCATTTGGTCTGAAAACCTGTTTTTTCGCAGTGTCATGGAGATTGTCAATATGGATACTTCTACATATTTTGATGAGCTAAACCCTAATGAAGAAAAAATGGATAACATTTATAAAGTAAGACTAATGCTGGACATGCTGCTTAACAAATTTCAGCCCTACTACTCACTATCCTAATATCTCAGCTTGGACAAAGGAAGGATTCCTTGCAAACTTGCTATACCTAAAGCAATTTATAAAATCCTAACTTATCCAATTGGGAATCAAACCTTATTTGACTTGTGAAGCAAATACTGACAACAAAACCTACATAGAAATTTTCAATTGCAAAACAGAGAATGTCATTCCAGAGCTTGGTATTGTTGGCAGCATTGTTGAAAGGCCACTTGATAAACAAAAATCATGTTTATGTGAACATATTTTATATATTAGTGTCACACTGTTTGACTTTGCAGGTTCTGCTAGGGTGTAGGTGGGTAGCCAACTAAAGCTAAGGAGTCACTAAAGACCCTTACCTGCCTAAAGCTAACTGGTTTAGGCGTCACCTTTGCACCCTCTCCTGTTAGTTCTGTCAGACCCAAAATCTGAGCCAAATGGGAAGGCCAGGAGTTGTGCTGGTTGTCCAAGGCTATTTGAGATGCATGCCCTTGGAAGCATAGTATTGCTAGTGGAGTACTTATATTCATTACCACTTCTAGTTATTACAAGCTAAGAGAACTATATGTATATATATATATGTATGTATATATGTATTTATATAAAAATAGTTTTAATGAATTATAAATACAAATGTAGATCTATAACTTGATCTGTAAGAAAAAAACACAAAATAACCATAAATTTAATTTTTAATGTAATTTTAAATTAGCAAACATAATCACATTAAATAATAATTCTTCTTCAAAAAAAAATCTATAGAAAAAAAAAAAGAATCATGCCAGTTTAATAGAATCTTTAAGATATTATTTATAATTTTTTAAATTATTGATGATCAAAGACATTGTTCTTTGATGAGAGCTATAAAATATTAAATATTTAAGAAAAATACAATCCATCCTTTGATGTTATTGTTATTGTTTCTATATATATAGTTAATATATACGCTTCATCTTATTGAAATGAAACTAATGAAAATATTTCCTGTTAATATTAAACAGTACTGAGAAACTATTTTAAATCACCCCAACCTGGTTATTTATAAAAATTAAATATTTAACAAACACATCTGCTCTATATAAAATTTCCATGAATACTATTGAATTAATATAATAGCATAGAACCATGTTGAATTTATCCCAAAGAATTTAAGTTTACAAGGAAAATATTTCTAATAAAGTTTTTATTGAAAAGGAATTTAAAAAAAATAATTTAATTTTAACATTAAAAACAAAACTTATTGAAACAAAGTTAATATACAATCTCCCAACTAAGAACAGGACACACATCTGTTAAATTACCATCTTAACCAAATAAATCCCACACACCTACCCCTTTGTAGGCACTGCACCCACCCTTATGAAACTGTAAACCATATCCTTTTTGAATGCCCCTTCCAAATCCACCTTAGGCAGACCCTACCACCATTTCAGCCCAACATAACTAATATCCTGTACAGCAGTGCTGAAGAACTGAAGAGAACAGCATGCTATTTTTCCTTGGCACAGTCTGCAAAAGAGCTCAACAGCAAAAAGCTGGCAAGAAGAAAAAGAAGCAAAGTTAACATAAATGGCATAAACTTTTTTTTTTCATGTAAATTATTTATTTCATATATATTGAAATTAATTAGTCTTATCTTGAATCTAAAACCTAGATGTTTATTAATGACTTTTAAATAAAAATCCAAATGTATGGAACATTAATTTAATGCTACTATTCACCTTTAAATAAAAAAAAAAAGATCTAGCATTGACTTAGAACAAAGAAATAATACACATTGGAAAACCCAGCTGTTCCTCACACTTGCTTTGATAAATGAAAATAACATGAAAATCACATAATTTTAAAAAGTGCCACTATTTTCAAAAGTTGATATGTTACACTCTGGGGCATCTATAGAGACTCAATAAATACATAGGTGAGTTAAAAAACAAATTTGACAACCAATGCTTCACAGTGTGCTCCTGGTATATTTGAAATGCCATCAACACATGGGCTCTATTTTACTTCTTGATTTTAAATTACCATATAGTCTTATCTTTTCTTATTGTGTGTTTGTAGCTGAGATTAAGTAGCCCTGAGTAACTTGTGAAATTTAAAATTGGCAAACTGTTAATTCAGACTAAACAGAGCACATTTAAATTTCAAAGCGCATGGATAATTGTCAAGAATGTGAAATTTACTCTTAAAGCTGTAATTACATTAAGGCTTTATTTGTTTGCTTGAAATAACTTTAAATTGTAGCCTAGTTCACACACACACAAAATAAGTGGACAAATGAGACTATGAGAAAACTTAGTTTTCAAAGCTGTTTATTATCTAGACATTTGTTGTCTGGGTCTGCATAATCATGGTATATATACTTTTTTTATCCTTAATCTTCAGACAATGCCTTATTTTTATGATTTAAACAAACCTTAATGTAGTTTAAGAATTATCATGAAACAAAAGTAACATGTTAATAAAAACAACATATTACTAAAAGAAATTGAACCAGTCAATTGTGGCTTTACCACATTCAGATTCTGAATACAAAATATATATTTGCTTAGATCAACTAAACTATTTTGTTTCTTTGCAGAGACCATCCTGATGTCATCAAAAGAAGGTTCATTAGTGTCCTCATTGTGTGTACAGTCACACCATTAATACTTTTGTTAGTATCTAAAGCATCAGATACAGCGGAGGTGAGCTTTTTTTTTTCATCCTTTAATCCACATGCTTGTTTTTTTTGTTGTTTCTTTTTCATCTATAACTGTTTTTTTTTTGTTAATAAAAAATCCAAACTCTTATAAAATTCAAACACTATATACTATAGTCTTTAGGATTTTTGGGGCACCACACATGATCTGTTGACCGACTTTTTCCATTTCTCTCTGTCTTTTACATGGTTTATAGTATCTTTCATAGACAGGTCCATCCATTCCTTACTTTTTTTGTGGAGCATGATAATAAGCCAACATATTTGTTTTATAAAGAAAATGTTTCTGTTATTAAAACAAAATATAACATTCAAGGGATTAAATGGACATATCTTATACAAACAGCAATTTTAAAATCATAGTTGTTTTGAGGAGGATGCATGGGACATGAAGACCTGTTCAAAGAGGTTTCAAACATCTCTTTCTTAGGAGAAATTTGTGGGAGTGACTACTTATGGCACCACAACTATGGTTGTATCATATTGTTACGAATCTCGCTATCCAGGCTCTCTGCAAACTGCACCATACACCACCAACCTAAAGAACTTGACAACTCAGGGCTCCAAAGTAACGTAATAGTTTAATGTCGATAAATAACAGCCAATACTGTACAATTGGCAACACGTACACTGTACAAATATCTCTCCGATAACACCGTTCCGCCGTATCAACTCTTGCACTGGCCTCAGCGTCTCGTTCCGGGCTTGCACTGGGTCCAACAGTTCAGGACTGACTTCACACACTAGGCTCGTTGTGTCGGACTCGATCACAGACCAAGATCAAGACGCCAGCCGTCTCAACTGTACTTGACAGTACTCCGCACTGAACCGTCGTAATGCTCCGTACAGAACCACACTGCTGAACTGTGCTGTAGTCGACCGGACTGTAGTGAACCGGGCTCTGAACCCCTGCCGTGAACCGTCTCTCGTGAACCTTGCTGTATTGAGCCCCTTTTCTCGACCATCTTGACTGCGACACCTCCGCTCTTATATAGGGTCCCTACTGGCCTTCTCGAACCGGACAGAACGCCGCTCGACGTTTCCAGGTGGTCAGATGACTACAACTCTCGTGACGCTCCTGAGCTCTGTTCACGACGTCGATCCTTCCCGAACCGCCGTCGATCCTTCCCGAACCGCCGTGTTGACATTCGTCTCGGCTGACCATTGTAACTCGTCACGGTTGACCGCTCGTCTAGCGCTGGCCTGGGGCGATTTGCGTCGGCTGACTACACTCACACCACTACCCCCATCTGTGCCACCACCAGGTTTATAACAATATGGATGTCACAGTGGAATGGTAGCAAGAGTTATTAGAACAGTTGTTGATTCAGATGGAACTGACTATCTGTGGCTTCATTGCTTATTCATCAACAAAATCTCTGTGGCAAGGTTTTAAATTTGGACCATGTTCTGAGACATGAAATGGACATTTTTAAGGCAGTGTCTCAACCGAACAACCCTCTCATGGTTGTGGGCTTTGGCAATTTCATGCGACATCACGTCACATCAGAATGAAATCAACACCAAACAACAAGGGAAAGACAAGCTGATTTCTCTGTGCATGCTGTCTATGCTGACCTAAGTGCTTCCCAAATGAACATGCTCAACTCCACAGGATGGAAAAGTGCACCTTGTCGCTTCTCAACCTGTATTGCTCTACACAATGATAAGCAGCTAATTATGTCTTGCCCAAAACAACAAAATTATCCCACTTTTGAGGACCTTAAAGGATATTTTCACTGAATGATTTTTGGATATTCATATTTTGAAGAAAAAATACAACTTTTCAAAAATCCATTTGTGGCTGATGTGTCAAATGCCTTGCAAGATCTGTAACTAGAAGTAATTGACTTACAAATTCACACATCCCTGCGTGACAAATTTTGATTTTGAGTGATGCAGACAATTGATTTCTACTCTCTGTTGACTACAGAATCTTTTCTAAATCTCAAAAAAAAATCATTACAGATGATCACAATGTTTACAACCAGTTATTTGTGTGAACAAACTTTTTCAGTGATACAGATTAAACCCATAGTACGTCATCCTTTCATGGCCAAGAATCTAGATTCTGTACTTTGAGTGTCACCCATGTAGCAATATATTTAGAAGTTTGTTTTGGATAAACTGCAAATGTACCATTGATAAATGTAAAAAATAGATTCTAGGGTTTCTTATAAAAATGGTTTAAAATCAATTTTATTTCATTTTTTTATATCTTTTATTTTCGTTCATGTGGCCCATGTCACGAGTATTGGAAATTAAAATGGCCCACAGACTGAATTAGGTTGAGCATCAATGGTTTAGATATACAGACAGATAATACTAATATGTAATAGTTTTTTTTCATTTACCTTCTTGGAATTTGAAATATATTTTCAGTTTAATTTAAATTTAAATTTTAGAGTTTGGCCTCTACATTTACACTTATAAATAGTTGACTATGTTTTAGCTTTTTTCTATGAATCCCTTTTATGTGCTTGAATTTGTTTTAGGCTAACCATCTTCTGACATGGCTTGGCATAAGATTTTGGGGATTACTACCAGCTTTAGTAGTACCTTTGTTTTTGACTATGGTAAGTTCTTAAAATTTCCTAGGAAATCTAAATATTTCATTTAAAACATAAATATTTTTAAAAAATGTCATATAAAATAAAATTACAGTATATCTTAAAAAAAAACTTTCCATGTTTAGTAATCAATAGTGACATTTTCTTACAGTGTTTAAAATTAATAGCTGCATTCATGAACTAGATAAAAGCAAAACATTAATTTCTGCAATTTTAAGACATATATTCACTTAATGGTAAATTTGTTGTTAAAAAAAATGTCAACTAAATGAAGTTTAGTTTTGCCTTCGTTACATTCCTGGAGAAAGCTGGTTGGTGGCCTACGCCCCAGAAGGGACCACAGGCAGAGATGAGATGAAGATGATTTGTTACATTCAGAAAGACCGTTGAATTTGAGCTGATAGCATTTTGACATTCTTTCCAACAGGTTTTATTTTTAGGACCCTTGTCCTTGCATTACTTAGATGGAGTTTTCAGGATATATTTAGGTAACATTTTTTTTAAAAGTAAATTTATTTTGCAGTCTTCTTTAAAAAAAGAAAACTTGAATTTTCATATATTAGGCTGAGTGGTAGAATTGTTATCTGTGTGATGGAGTTGTGGAGATGGTTGAACTCCAGATTTACACAGATTTAAATTACAGTTAGACCAAATTTATTTTAAATTTGGAAACTCATGTCTATATATAATGCTTGTATCTAAAATCAAAAGAGGCTCATGGATATTGCAGGCAACATTACATTCTTGTCATTTATTTTAATGCATTTTTCTATTAACATCATATAGAAATATATAAATAAATGGATAAATGAATATATATATAAATGAAAAGTACTTAATAAAAATATAATACAAATAACTTTAGAATTTATTACCTCTTAAATTAGTAAATGAGCCAGATGTCACTGTTTGTAAGTTTCTCTCTTGTTAGTTGAGCTCGTTGATCTTTGCCGAATTCGTCAGGGGAGCTGATATCTTGTTACTGTGATGCCGAGGATTCTGTAGATGTATATCTCCAGATCTAAATGCTATCTTAGAGATTCAATAAACGAAGGTCCTTTTAATTCAAATACAGAACTTTAATTCATCAACTAAGAATCACTGTATATATATGAACAGAAATAAAAATGTATCAGATGAATAACTTTCTTTCAAAGTTCAATAATAAAATAATTAAATTTACTACTAGGTCTAATAAAATACAAAACTTGTCTCTACAAATTCTAACTCAAAATTAAATATGTCTTATCTCTATGAAAATTCTCCCGCAACGGAAGGTTTCTAACCTCGTTCTAGACACTTGGCTTAACCAATCAAATTATTTCCTGTCAAGTGTCACACAAAAGATTGACAGGTATCAGCTTACGTCATGGGAAATTCCTACAGTTGACAGGCATAGATATGTTAAGTTATTTAAACTAGACTTTGTTTTTTTTTGGTGTCTTTTGGGCTCCCGGAGCATCATGCCCCCTTGCCCCTCTCACTGCGCCTCTGATGTAAAGGCCACTGTTGAGTCTCTGTCAATAATCAATGTTGTCATTGGGAAGTCGGAATCCCAACTAAATAATATTAACATAAACAAGCCAAAACCCACTATCTGTTCAGTCAAATATGGTACGTCGCTATGCTAACTAAGTGTCTAACAATCCTCCCCCCCCTTTCCCTAATCCATTTAAAAAATGAGGAATAAAGAAAGGATACTCTTGCCTGCATAAGGATTTTGTTTTGACTGATACTTAATTTTGATTAGTTATAGAGCCTTCTTAAATTGTGTAAAAATCCACCAAATTATTTTATTTACATAATTAAGCTCCATGCCACAGAAGTCTCAGTGTACTTAAAATATATTTTTACTTATTCAACTTTCTGTTCAGAGGCTAAATATTGGACTAATTCAGTCAAGAACTATGTGTGGATCAGAAATCACATAGTGGTAAGTACTTACATGACTTGAAACTGTTCTAATGTACTAAATATTAGTCCTAAACTTACTTAACATTTCTTGTGAGAAAGCTATCAGTTAATTGGACCATTCCCAAAGGAGATATAGTGCCATTGTTCTATTTAGTTCTTTTTAAAATTCTTATTGATTTGTTTGTTCTTCCATTAAAATAATTAGCTGAGTATTAAAAATATGATATGGTGTGAAATAAAATAAATAATTTTTCTTTTAAATCTCCAAACTTCATTGCTTTATCCTTTTTTTACAAATTCAAATGCCACATTTAAGAACTAGTATATATGTCATTGGCCCATCTTGCAATGTCTAAAGTCATAATTCATTTTTTTAGGCTCCACTTTCTGAAGAATTTATTTTTAGAGCATGTATGCTGCCTCTATTAGTGCCTTGTTTGGGATCTGGCTGGTCCATTTTGTTATGCCCATTATTTTTTGGTGTTGGTAAGTAGTCTGATACTACTCTTTAATTCTGTTTGAACAGGCTAGTAAGCTTCATTGTTTTATTGCATTTGTGTCAATAACTATAAAATCAATGATTGCTATTTTAAAAAAATTTGTTTAGCTCATTTCCATCATATGATTGAAAAAGTTGCTCATGGTCAACAGGAAGTAGCAGCAGCATTCAAAGAATCTCGTAAGCTAAAGTTTGCTTCATTCTTTCAGTTTATCATTTTTACTGTTGTCTCGTTTTTTATTGTTTAGCTAACATTAGAGAAATATATATATATACTGTTAATTTTTTTATTTCCATAAAGTTTATTTCTGTAGTTTGTAAAAAAAAAAAAAACAACCAATTGGTTAGAAAGTGCAATGAACAGTGTATTTTTCAATTTCATTTCACTCAGACTTTAATTTTTTATTTTCTTTCTAGTTTTTCAGCTTTCTTACACAACAATATTTGGGGCTTATTCCGCATTTCTTTATTTAAGAACAGGTTAGTCATCTTTGATTTACATATCATTTATAAAAGTCTCCTAAAAGCTTACGCTGGAAAATAAATAAAGTTCTTTTAGTAGATACTGTTAATGTTTTTATGGTAGCATTAACTAATTTATATATTTTATCATCAAGAATTGAAACAGATAAAAGCTGTTCATTATGTAAAACATTGTTGAGTTTGATGCTAACTAGCAAAACTATAAAATGTTAAGATGAATAGATTTATTCATTTCTTTTTTTTTCTTTGCTTTTGTGTAGCATGTCTCTTCTTCTAGAGTCTATAAAACATTCTCAGTCAGCTCAGGTCCAGTCTCTTATGTGGAGGTGGATGGGAGAAGGTGTGGCCTTGGTTTATACCTCTCACATTTTATATTTGTAAACACACAAACATCCAATCAGGTTGAGATAAAGAGTTTTCCTGTTTCATTGGTACTTGTTTTATCATATGTTGGATTTCAGTCTTCAATTTAAGCTTAAATTTTTGTTTTTATACTAGTTATAGACCTAGCAATTAATCTTTGTTCAGAGATCATTTAGATTTCCACCATCTCCTACAAATTCTACGTAAAGGAGGTAAAGTTCCCCTTTCAAGACCTTATGACCTATAGGGCAGAGGATGTTAAGATCATCTGTTTCTTTAGCTATTGGTTAATGAACAGGTTGTCATGTGGACAGCAATGACCAGCCGCCTTTACTTTTCCTCAACAAAGTCAGGCAGCCATTACAGTTGGGTGGACTCATGGGCGCCCTAAAAATTTTGAGATTCAAAATCCCAGTTTTCACCGAGAATTGAACCCAGGACCTCAGGTTTGGAAGCCAAGCACTTAGCCAATCAGCCACGGTTCCCCCCTTCTACAAATTCTAGTCTAGAGTAAATGACAAAATGGTTCTAGAAATTAAATATAAAATAAAAGTGGGATGAGATCTGTAGACATTTTTTGTCAAAATTGTACTATTTTTAAATATCCAGTTAGAATTTGAACAATACCTAGCATATGTGTTACAAAAACATTTTGCTGACCTCATCAGTCTTGTAGGACACATTACTATGCCATTTATATTGTGCTCTTTTTTGCTCTTATATTAAACAGGCTTCCTTTTCATTTTTACCCTTTTTTAAAAAACTCAACTGATGATAATGTGCCTAATAAATTACTTTTCAACTAAACAATTCAGTTAATTGTTTGTAAAAAAATGTTTTACATAATTCGGATGTTCCTTCAGAGTTGAAGATAGTTTACTTCCTAGTCCAAACCTCCCGCAGGACGACGGGGGATGGGAGTGGGCAGGGTTTGAACCCTCGACCGTCGATAAATCCGAACGACAGTCCAGCGAGCAAACCGCACGACCAGGCAGCCAGCCATGCAGAATATGATGAAATACTTCAAACAAGTAAAAATAAACAACAAAATGAACAAAATGATAATTTTTAAGTGTTTCCTTAAACTTGAGTATGCTATCAATCTAGAAATGATTGCCAAGTACACTGTCCCAAATAAATATCTCAATCTCATAAACAAGTCACTCTATCCCTTTTCCATTGCACTCCATTGAGAACCATCAATCAACTGGCAGCATCAGAGTAATATATCTTGGTATGACTGCTATGTTGCTTGATGATCAGAAATCTTGCATGAGTCTTTGTGTGGGAGTGAATTACTATTTGCAATGAGCTTGAGATTTTATAACAGACAACCAAGATACATACAAAGTTAAATCAACATGTAATAACTGAGTCAACTTCTTCATAAGAATTGTGATACTTAAATACAGAACATGAACAGCTAACTCATTGTCACTATCAAAGATGTTCACATTATAAAAGCCTCTCTCACCACTAAGCTATCTTGAAGTGACAGTCTCAATTTCGATTTGTGACCCCATTTTTGTAGCATTCAAAATCATTTGCCTCGCCTAAAGTGCGTCTATCACAGATAAAATAGTTCATTTATTGTACCTCATTGCACTTTGTTGAATGTTGTGAATACAGAGTGTGAAAGTGTAACTAGTGACCATGAGTTAGGTAGGACTGGAAGTAAGGTCCTAGGAGAGATCAAGAGTTTAGTAAGAGTTGATGAAGTTAAGTAAGTTTCTGGTCAGTTGTTGAAGTCAGTTCATTTTCTGGTCAAACGGAAGTCATTTAACAAACAAGTTAGTCCACTTATTGTACTACTTTATTTTTGTGATCAACAGGTCATCTTGCTGCTCCAGTTATTGCACATGCCTTTTGTAACCACATGGGATTCCCTTCATTTGGTGAAGTCATGGGCTACCCAGCATCAACAAGATATAGGTTGATAGCCATGTTTGTTTTAGGCCTTGTCCTCTGGACTGTGCTCCTCTATCCTCTAACATCCCCAGCTCTCTACTCCAATGAAGCATTTCAAGCCTGATGAATGAACTCTTGGTGTGCATGCTAGTAATGCTGCTGGAGTGTGTCAGTACAGTCAACAGTATTTATAGGTCTGAGATTTAAACTTGTTTAATTCATTGCAATTGTAAAATAGCTTCAACATATACATAGGGCTTATAGAGAGTGCTTTTAATACTAAGAGTTTGGAACTGTTATTTGTGGTTTTAGTAGAACTATTGCTGCTATTTAGTTTGTTCATTTTGAACTAAGGCAAGATAAGCAGGAGAATATCAGTACAGTTTTTTGTTATTCTCCTGACTTGTACATTTTAAATGGCCCTGCCTAACACTGATGGCTAAACAAGTCTATCAGTCTGTAACAGCCAGTTAAAAAAAAACCTATCTTTGTGACTGAGTAGTTTGATAGTATTACATTATTTAAAATTAGAAAGTGTGTGCCTTGTATTTCTTTGATTGACCATTAGCTGTTTAACAACTATACAAAGTTGTCATTTGTGTTAAACTGTTTCTTTTTTTTTTTCATTGTTTAATCTAGTTTACAATCAGCCTATGTTTTGAATACATTATACATTTAGCAAGAGCTTTTATGCAAGCTAAACTCACAATAAAATGTACAAACCCTATGCATCTACTTTGTACTTTATTGTCTCTGGTACGGTACTTAAATGCTATTTAGTCTGTATGGTATTGTATTGTTTTGTTTATAGGGAATCAGTGTAAATAAGATCGCAAAATCATTGTTTTGATTAGAAAAAAGCCAAGCAATCATTGTAGTTTCTTAAAGAAGCATATTTCATGCCAATTTTATTTGGTACCCGGTACCAGGTTTTGTTATAAACATCCCAGATGATTTGGTATGATTCAAAACAAGGAATCAAATGTTTCTAGATCAACAGTTTCTACAATGTGATCAGCAGAATTCCAACACAAATAATTCTTGTATTGTTTGCATTACTTGATATACTTTCTACACAGTTTTGTTTGTACAAATCTAGTCTTTTTCTTTTTTTTTTTTTGTTTTCATTTCTATTTTCTTGACTGTATTTTGATATATAACAATATATAACAACTTCTTACACTGACAAACAGCTGATGTTCCAGTTTATACATTTTGTAAACACTGTACAACAGTATTAGTTTTCTTATGTGTACCAAGCAAAGTCTGCATTCCCATATCAATGTTTTTAAAAGTTAATCTTAACTTCAATTTCCATTCCTCTCACAAATTGAGTCTATTAAAGGTAGACTTAGAGACTTGGATTGTTAGGCACACATGTCTCCATAGAAATTGGTCTCCAGCAATGTTTACAGCCTCACCCCAGCTGGTGTCCACTGCCCTGAAAGTGTGGCACCACAAGGGCATTCCTGTTTGTGTTTAGCAAATTGTGATTTTACATTGTGGAGCCCCATCCCTCCTCTTTTTTTTTCCTCTGGGCTGATGAAGTTAGTTGTGGTTGATGAAAATTAAAAACAAATTACTTTTGGACTGTCATCAGAGTCAATGTTTGACTTAGTGTTACTTGGCATGTAATGGGATATATCATACTCCTTTCTGATACAATTGGTAAAAAAAAATATTCGGCTGAATAGTCATTTTTGTGTTCATAATGTTTTATTTGATTCCAATGACTTGTCTTCACTGCGATCAGTCAATGAGTGTTATCTACGGGCATGTTAGAATTCTCATGTTTTAAACACAGTTACAAAGCATCAAAACCAAAAATTATTTTTCAATTCCACCATGACTAGTATGTTTAGGCATCACTAACCCATATATGTATGTACTGGTTAACCAATTACTAATTACAAACATCTATTAATAGTATCCTAGATATATTTATTTCATTAGTCTATTATTTATTATAAGAATTAATAGCTACAGTCAAAATACTAAAGCAAATATATTTATATACAAATAAATTATGTGCTATGCATAGTTATATACAATGTACTAGGTTTATTCAGTTGGTGCTAAAGGCAGATCATAATTGCCTTCTCATTTGTGTCTAGCTCAGTGGGATTTGTCAGACTTACTGTTGTGCTGACCAAATTGGTTTATATCAACATGTTTTTTCATTCATTTCTTTTTGATTTCACATTAACTTTTTTTTTATAAATTTAAAAATGTTATCATTTTCTCATATTACAAGAAGATTATGCTAAGTGTCCAAGATATAACAAATAAATATCTACTTAAATTTGAGTATGATAGTTTTCAAATGAAAGCTCATGTAATATTCATTTATAATTTATGTTACTTCAAACATTAATCTCAATCTCAAAGGCTTAATGATAATACTTATAGTTTTGTGTTATTAAAAGAAATTAACACTGTTTAAATGTTGTTCAATCAAATTCTGTTCTAAAGAAAAATAGTTTTGTCCTACCTTTTTTGAACTTCTCTATTTATTGAAGCATTCCTTAAGAGATGGTTAACTTGACTGCAAATATTTTTTTTCAATTTTTTCAAAAGATCTTATTTTCTAGAAGATCTACATGCAGAATTGTTCACAAATACAACTTTGATTGATTTGAAATTTAAAAGTAACATTTGCTAGTCAACACAGTTTTCTACTCTGAAGGTCTCTTTGGAGAATTATTTTTGTATTGACCATGCTGTCTATTTTGTTTTTATGTTTGAATACATTGATAACGAAGCAAGACAAACCTTAAACCATAACAGAACCAGAAGGCTTGCGTAGAATCGTATTTCACAATAATTTTATTTGGTTTTTTCACTTTTTGCAGAGGAGATGATATAAGTTAATATGGACAAAGATTTGCATAACAGCCTTTCTGTTATAAGAATAATTTTCTAAATTCTTTTTCAGTGTATATGATTCTTCATGAATATATATAGTTAATGGCAGAGTTAAGATGGCTGCCTGGTCATATGGTTTGGGCTTTGAATTTGATTCCCAGTTAAAATCTTTACCCTGCAATTGCTGCAGGAAGACATCTTCATTTCTGAAAGTGCATTTGAAACATGTAAAAGTCAAAGCCCCAGGAACACTTTATTCTCAGCCTTTAGTCAAATATAACAGCACAAATGGAAACTGGGATATCTAGGTGTCTCTTCAACTTTTGTCCAAAAGTTTACTATCAAATCAGGTGCAATGTATATGTACTCATTTTATTTTAAAATTTTGTGTTGCAAAAAAAAAAAAAAAAAAAAAAAGCTCTTATTTAACTCTTTAATTTGTGTACCAATAAAAGTGTTAATATCAACAATGTGAAACTCTAAAAGTATATGTTCACATTTTTTTGGACTAGTATTGGTCTTACATTATTAATGTGTTCTTTATTCATTTACCAAAATATAATTGTACCTGTTTATAATTTATATAGAGTTTACAATCATTTGTTACTACAATTATAAAGTGTATGACTCTGAGCCGAACCTAACAAAAAATTTTTAGTTGCAGCTTAATGAAAAAGAAGGAAATGTTTTTTGTTTGGCTTGGGGAATTAATGGATATTTAAAAAACAATTGTGTGCTGCTGCAGAAGATTAAAAAATAAACTTCACTAAATTGTTAACCTTTCTATTTAATACATTTGCTACACTTAGATGTTAATCTGGTTCATGTAATAATGTGATTGAAGAAACATTTGTATGACTTATGATGATTTTATCTAGTGTACATTACTTAAAATGAAAAATTGCAATAAAAATGAAATAAACAAAACATACATATTTTCTTTGTTTATTCACAAACATAAAATTAACAACATAAAATGAACATCTAATAATGCAGAATAGCCAGTAGATAACAAGTGAAACAAATTTTATTGCAATTGTTGATCTTGTAAAAGTTCCATCTGTAGTTGATGAAAATCATCATCGGCTTCACTCTCTGATTCACAGAGCAGTTTTAATCTGTCCATCACCAATGTGGCTACGTCATTTAAGTCTGGCTGTCCAAGACAAGAAAATACAGATTGAGTGTATCAACAGTGACAGCTACAGCATCCATAACTTTCAACCTTATAACTCTTGTAGAGAAACAAGTCTTTCTAAAGACAAAGATAAATTATTTTTTTTAATCCAATATATTTACCTGCAAGATATGAAGACCTTTTAATGTTAAAACAACAAGATCTAACATGCCATCACGCATAACATCAGCAACTGCCAAACTCATTACTGGATCCGAGAAACATTTGGTCCATATCAACCTGGTTAGGAAATAAATAGGTCAATACATCTTTGCAATGACTGTCAATATCTGCCCAAGGTAACAAAAGTTGGAAGGTTAAAGTTCAACTGTACCTGTAGCCAGGGTAATATTCATTCATGTCACATGCAGTAGTGTTTGTAAGACTAAGCTGTTCTGGAGTGTTCAAATTGACTGACTTTGAAGTGGCCAGATTTTCTTGAGATCTATTAACAAATTAAAAGAATACTCTCCATAAAAAAACAAAACCTATCAAGTGAAACTGAAATGTTGTACCTAAAGTTAATTTTTTTGCAGTTTGCACACTTGACTGTTGTTTGAACTTATTGATGGTCCCGGGTTCATACCCTGCCCGCTTCCATCCCCCGTCTACGGGAGTTCTGGACTAGGAAGTAAATTATCTTCAACTCTGAAGGAACATCTGAAACATGTAAGACATTTATTAAAAAAAAAATGTTTGCTTAAAATTGAAGTGAAAAGATCAAGGTCTAGTTGAAGAAATTGGCTTGGTTGAAATGTTTTCTGGAACATTTGAGATTCTTTAAAGCTAAAAGGTCCAAATAATTTTTTTTATGCTATATACATATATTAAAAACTTCTCTTTAGACTAAGCTGTTCCGGAGTGTTCAAATTGACTGACTTTGGAGTGGCCAGTTTTTCTCGAGATCTATTAACGAATTAAAAAAATACTCTCCATAAAAAAACAAAACCTTTCAAGTGAAACTGAAATTTTGTACCTAAAGTTAATATGTTAATTTTTTGCAGTATGCACACTGGACTGTTGTAACCAGGGTAATGTGCTAGCTATCTGCCTACATTTGAAAATACCTGGTAAACAGCTATTGATGATGCAAACAGGAAGATTTCTAGTAGTATACATAAAGATGCTCCAAGTCAAATAGAAGAGGACTTACCTAACTAAGCGAGCTATCTGAGCGTCCTTTAGACTTCTGTCCAAGTTACTAGTGTCCTCAGCTCTGTTCCAATCATCAAATCTGCTACCATCAATGTTATCAAAAACTGCTGCCATAGACTTGTGTCGCCGTCTTGAATCAAATTTCTCCTTCAAAAGTTGGGCAAAGTAAATACAAAATAATGAACACAATATTTAAAACAAGATAAACAAAGACAAAGCAATCTAAATTCTATCAACTAATACCTATAACAAAACCTAGCGTTAATTTAGTTGATAAAACAATGGAGATTTATGTCTCATACCTGGTCATAATTGATATTCTCATCACCCTCACTTGAGTGAAACTTGTCACTAACAGGAACTGGAAAAGGGGAATGATAGGGTGTAGATGTCATTAGCGTCACTGGCTTTTCTTGCATAAATTTATAGGCCAGTACAACCTGAAATTGTGACATAATGATTTTATATTACTAAGTTATACCCTACTGATTATGCATAATTGATAATATTTTGATCTCAAGTGCAAATTTGAAAAATATCTGAGTGACAATGTAAGTAACATTTGAGCCTGATGACCCCAGACTCTTATATGCCAGAGAAGGCCAGTGAAAAGTTATTTACTTATAATGTCTCTAAGTCTTTATCAAGACTAAATTTCAATCAGTGCCAAAACAGTTTGTTTTTTATTTAAAGACTTGACAGTTTCAGGTGGTCCTTCAGTCTCATGCACAGCTAGATTTACACATGGATATTTATAAGAGACAAAAGGATAATAACCAAAATGTATTTATTTTAAAATATGTTCTGCCTGCACTCACCTGGCCATAAGTTCCTATCAATATTTCATTCTCACCATCAAAATCTATGTCAGCAACACAGGAACACAAAACAGCATCTTGAGTATTACTAAGTGGCAGAAGGTAGCTGTTTGTCAAACCTAAGTTGACAACATCACTGAAACATAAAAGAGAAACTGGTCTACTATCACTGGAATTTGTCAAGAAAAACTGTCTGATCTACTACTGAAGTCTAATGACAATCTTCAAGCTATGTGGTAACTATGACAACACCTGGATGATGACCAGGTTTAAAAAAGAAAAGTTGTTTGAATGCACATGTATTGACTAAACCTCTGTGTAAACCTCTGTGTTTTGACACAATCCAAGCTTCAACAAGTGTAGGATGTCTTGTTTCATTATTGCTATGGATTAAGCCAAACTTTAATTATTGCTACCTCCATCACTTAGAGGAGGAAAAAGAAACTCTTTCAAATTCTTTATGCCTGTACTCAACCAGCAACTAACTGGTTTGACAAGTTGGAAAAGGCATGAGCTATCTCCCTATTAACAGTAGTTAAAATGCATGTGTTTAAAGAAGGTCAGATTTAATATAAGCATCAAACTTAACAATTTATAATTATGATTAATATACATAATGTGAACCTCGTTAACTATTTTTAATAACAAAAAAAAAAAAAAAAAGAAAGTCTATGAAGTTACCAGAAAACAATAGCCAAGTCAATAGCTGATGTTATCAAAAGATTGAGTGGTTCAGGCTCTATTTCTTTTTCCACAGGCTTTTCATCTTCTTCTAAACAAATAAAATAAAAATAAAACAATCATGTCAGCATGCTTTCATGTGTTGATGATCCTTCAAAACAGATAAAAAGCACAAAGTTACTTTTAAGAATATATTTTTCTTCTTATTGCTGTAAGCTATTCAAAATGAATGAAATGTACTCTTTAATTATTACCTTGTGTGTCTAAAAAATCTGGACATCTTTCTTTAGTATGCTGGTTAAATAAAAGTAAACTAGTTATGAGACTGTCCATTTCAAAGTGCCAAATGTTTTTAATCTCTGAAAACAAAAGGTGATAAAATGAATTGATTCTTAAAATAAATTTTTTATAAATGCATTTTATGATAATAACAGACATTATGAATGCCTGTTCATGTGGTAAGTGCAGTGGACTGTTGTGACAATTATCCACATCAATCTCGTTATCCTCTAGGACCAAGGCATAAATATCTTCATTTCTGAAAGAATGTCAGAAGCTTATAAAATAAAAACAAAGAGAATTTTACTCATTGCACATTTAACTCGTTATGGCACGCTTTGGAATTTAGGGCCAAAAGTTATTTGTTTCATAGAAAGGGAATTTTTAGCTTAGAGACTGTGACGTGACTATTAAAAATAAGACTAGCATTTTAGGAAATGTAGCAAAAAGAAAAAGTTAACAGGCTCAACTACCCTTTATATTGTTGGTCTTTCGCCTGTGTCAATCAGTTTGCTTCTTTGAGTGTTACCTCTGTTTAGACTCATCTGCACAAGGCACAGCACAGAGGCACCTTACAAGTGTTGTTGATTTAGAGAAAAAAAAAACTTTCTCAGTCAGAATAAAGTATCTGTGCAACTCAATGTTGAAACCTTTAAGGAAAAGATTAGTTCTAAGTCTATTGTTGACATTTTTATTTTCACTTTTTTTTTTTGGCTTTTATTAAACTTCAATGAGAAGACCAGTGTTGGGGACATTAAAATTTTTATGGCATGAAATGATTCACAGAATAATAGACCAAGAGTTGGAGGACAGTTCATGTCACATAAATTTAAATACATTTGTGTTTTTTTTTGTACATTAACTCAAGCTTTGAAATTTTTTCTTTATAAAATTTAATAGCTTTAAATAAACAATCTTAATTTTATTCAATAATAAATAAATTCATCAGACTTTTAAAAAGTTAAACATTTATTTAAAAAAAAAATGCCTTAAATCATTAAAGAGATGGTCCTCGCAATTAGTCACATATTTAAAGCTTGGATCAGGACAATCAGACAGTGTGCACCAAATATGAAGCAGATTGTTATAAGTCAATAGTTACCTTTAGTTAACATGTTGACAATGGTTAGAGTCACCAAGCCATTCTGATTACCTAAAACAGACAACCTGTGTGTCGCATCAACCATGCAGAATTCAATCTGGGTTACACTGAAAAAAAAACAACATCACATTAAAATATTTGTATAAAAAGATTTCATTAAGACATTTACCAATATCTTATCTTATAAAATACATTACTTCAAAAAAGAAAATGACTATGTCCTATGTGTATCCCTAGGTTAATCTATTCATGCATGTTAATCAGTGACTTAAACTCTGCCAACTCATTAGTTTTAATAAGTGAAAGAAGACAAAAGTTGTTACCATCCATCAATTTTTTGAAATTCTGGGAAATATTTTTCAGCAGCTTCCTTCTCTTCACAGAAACATAAAGTTTCAGTAGACTGAAAGAAAAGAACTAGACAATAGTTTCCTTGGACTCAATAAACTTTAAGATTTCAATGAAAACTAAAAGATCTACATGGAGTCTGCGCCATGTTTTGTTTTGTGTGAGTAATGGTTCAAGACGTAACAGTGTACAAAAAATATTCAATTCTATTTGGCAGAAACTTTGTCTGAGACTCCAATGATATTTTCAAATGTATTTCAGTAAATGCATCAAGTTGGAGGAATGTAAAGATTAATTCAATCACTTCACTAATTTATAATTAGTAAAGTAACCTTAACATCACTAACAACAGTAACCTATACTTTGCTAATAACAGTAACATAAACTTCACTAATTACAGTAACCTATACTTCACTAATAACAGTAACCTAAGCTGAACATTAAAATAAATAAAAATATAGTTTTGAATTCCATAAAACAAAACAAATACATATTTATAACAGTCATATTAGGACAAGGGACACAATTTCAAATCATTGATCAAATTGGAAGTTATTTTTAATTAACTGCTGGACAAAATTTGCAACTGAAATATTTTATGTCAATGTATTTTCTAAATAATATAATAAATTGCAATTTTCAGCCATAGTATATTAAGTGATCCCAATGTTTTTCAACTAATTTGTTTCTCTATAAAAGCTTCATAATAATCAAATTTATTTTTACATAAGCAATATTGTTATTTGTACTCTAATAGCTTCTGTTAGATAAAAATGTTATTTTATTGAAAACAATAATACTTTTACTTCTAAGCAAATAAAGTAACAAAAGTACCTGCATGAAAACATGTATTTTATGGTCATTACCACCAATAATAAGGCACATTTTTGTTTCACCATCTTTCTCATAGATTCTTGAACCAGGAACAAAAAAAAAATAAAACCAAATGGTTAACTAGATCAAAGAGGACTTCATATTAAATTGTATTTAGTAGTTGCATTATAACAAGTCAATTCATATTCTTACTTACAAATGATGTGTTAGCTTGAAAGGAATAAAATCAAGACTCAAGTGTTGCCTGGAAGATTCTGTAAAAAAAAATGTTATAGATACATTTAGTCATTTAAAAGTAACATTTATTTTTGGAAAAAGTTTTAATAAGTTAGGCTTTGATTCCATAAAGTAACAAAAGAATTTAGCCTACGATTAATGGCATCCATAAAGTTAGAGTACATTTCTCTTGTTGACTCTCTTGCAGGTAAGAAATAAATATTCATGTAAGCATTTGGAGATTTTTCTTCATAGGATGTTTCTATCTGCATAGAAGACAATCTCAATGTGATTGAGTTTCTACTGATAAAGACTGTTTAAAGATTTAAAAAAAAAAGACTAGATAATGGAGGATTACAAGAACTCCTAAAACATAGATATAAGTCTACATAGGGGCGTTTTTGGCTGAGTGATAGAACACTTGGCTTCTGAACCAAGGGGATCTCAGGTTCAAATCTATTTGATGAGTTTGGGAACGCCCCTGAGACCAACCAACTCTAATGGGTACCTTACATTAGTTGGGGAAAGTAAAGATCGTTGGTCATAGTGCCAGCCATATGACACCTTCATTAACTATTGGGTATCAAAACAGATGACCTTTACATCATCTACCCTATAGATTTACTTTAGATGTCAACTAAAGAGATTGGACCAGAGGACACAGAGCATGTTCTAGGCGCATCAAAGATGTGCTAATACAAAATTAATAACTAATAATAATAAATTTATTTTTTAATAGCTTCAACAGTTGCAGGAATTCTACAACTTTTACTAATAGACCTCTTTATTAAATCTCACAAAAACTAGACAATCTTTACAAAAACAGCTAATCAAAAAATGTCTTTGTGAGCACCACTATCTATAGTACTCACCTTTAAGTAAGAGTAAGCCAAAATAACCCTGTTGTTGATTACATTGCTACAAATGACATCAACAGATACTATTTCTATTTCACCTAGTGAAGATATTACAAACATTGAATAGCAGTCAAAAACAAAACAAAAAATCTTCTATGACTAATTACTCAAGAAAATGTAGAAATGTTAATTCCTATTCCAATTACACCCCCTGTCTGAAAACACTCAGCTGCCATCATTCCTAAGCAAACTGTTCAAAGCAATGTTTTAAAAATAGAGACAAATATTGAAAAATACAATTGTGCAGAATTACATTAGTATATAAATTAAAAGTAAGGAGTCATGAATACACAAATGATTTGGCATTGTAAAGTGCCCTTTAAAAAAGCTAATTTGATCATCTTTCATTAATTTTATATTTTAAAAAATTAGTTTGTTTTAGTACACAATAAGTTAGCATTTGAAAAAAAAAAACATATATAGGATCAAATAACAAATTTTTTTTTTAATAAAGGATACTTTAAAGAATAATCTTAAATGTAGTAAACTTTGAGAAAATATTTTCACATAAATTTACTTTCTCCACCTTAAATTACTAGATACTGCTACAGAAAATCATTTAAGTTCTGCATGAGCTCAGTTCAAGACTCTATTCCAGAGTTATTGAGTATGACTAATGACTTCAATGCTAAGAAGACCTGATGTCTACAAACACATTTTCTTTTGTCGACTTAGTACAAAGATGTATTATTTCTATGTGACTGTGTTAAATGCTACATGATTTGATAATAGAATGCAAATAAGTCAATTGTTTGAGGGAATGAGTCCTAATAACATAAAAACCATATTAATTCTACATGAAATAGAAAAAGTGTTTCTCACCTGTTTCAGGAAAAGAGCTGATGTCAAAAAAGACATCCTCTTTTGTCACTGGAATCAATCTGTTGTCAAAAGATTTCTGATATTCCACAGTGACAAAGTGTCCGTCAATAGAAACAGCAAGCAATTTGGTGATGCCATCTTCAGATGCCATTTTAGCTAATCCATATATATTGGTCTGAGAACGTAAGCCACTAAAGTGGGCATCAATCCAATAGAACTGTTTGGTAGCCACAGCAGTATTCATGATGAATTATTATGAACTTGTGAACTATTAAGAACATCAATTTCTAAACAAACAAATAAAAAATTTTGTAAAAAAAAATATATTAATAAAAATTCATGATTAGAAACTTGCCCGGAGTGGTGTCTCAGAGGTAAAGTGCTTAGCTTCTGAACTTAGGTGTCTCAGTTTCAAATCTCAGTGAAGACTGTCATTTTGAACTTCAAATTTTGTATACCTGTGTCCACCCAACTGTAATAGATATACCTGATATTAATGGAAAACGTAAAGGCTGTTGGTCATTGTGCTGCCCACAGAAGTCAGACAAAGAAACATCATCTGCCTTAAAGATTGCAAAATCTGAAAGGGGTCCTTGGCCACAATGTGTGTACCATCATAACTAATTTGATCAAAATATGAGTGCACACAATTTGCTATTTTAAAAATTATTTGCATGCATTACATGCAAGCATTTAGTGGTTCTTGAAAACATTGGCTTTGCCAAATTTAATTTTATTTTTAAAATGGGGGTTAAATTGCAAAGAAGTAGATGATGTCCATACCAAAATATTTTGATGAAAGAATATGATTATTAAATCTGTATCAAGATTATATATAATTTATATATATTTCTACTAACTATAGTACTGTACTTAATGTTTATTCATAAAATTTCTGATAGCAAAACATGTGTACTAGATCTACCATCCTATTCCAGATCTAGAGGCAGAGTAGATTTCTGTTAGTCAAGAATCATTTTTAAACCATTCTCCTTGAAGGTCACCAAAAAGATCATCTTTGGCATGGGGTTGCCCCCATGTGGAATAAGTATCCAACCCAGTGTAGTTGTCAAATTGTTAGTAAAGTAATGCTTCTATAATTTACATGCCAGCCTTCAGCAGAAATGCTAAAATATGGGGGACAGTGCATTGTTAACAGAATGACTGATCTCTTAAATCTCTGTTGGCGAACTTCAAAAGTCCCAGAGGACTGGCAAAAAGGGAGAGATTGTAAAGCTTCCAAAAAGGGCAACTTGGCAGACTGCAACAACTGGAGGGGCATTACTCTCCTCTCTGTCCCGGGCAAAGTTTTCAGCACTGTCTTGTTGAGACGGCTTCAACAGTCTGTAGAACAAGCAGGTTTCCGAAGAGGCAGATCATGTACAGAGCAGATTTCCGTTCTACAAAATATCATAGAACAAAGTCTTGAGTACCAACAACGGCTATCGATCAGTTTCGTGGACTTCAAAAAAGCGTTTGATAGTGTCCACCGAGAATAACTATGGAAAATAGTTAGAGAATACGGCATCCCAGAAAAATTCGTCCAGATCCTACGACACCTTTACAGTCAGTCTAGTTGCTGCATTAAAACAGAAAAGGGAACAACAGAGTTTTTTACAATCGAGACAGGTGTGAGACAGGGGTGCATCTTATCTCCCTTCCTTTTCCTCCTAGCCATCGACTACATAATGAGGAGAGCAATGAACCAGACTGCCTTTGGTATTCCATGGCGTGAACAACTCCGATTGATGGACTTGGACTTTGCTGATGATGTTGCACTACTCGGGGCTACAAATAAATGCAATCAAGAAATAACGGAGAGCCTAGACAGAGAGGCACCCAAAATTGGCCTCCGCATAAACTTGGATAAGACTAAAATTATGCGAGTGGGATATAAGGCAAAGGGTGTCCCCGTCAGACTTGGCGAGTCAAAGCTTGAAGAGCTGGACAAGTTCACATACCTTGGCAGCATCATAACAAATGATTGAGATGCTTACCACGATGTAGCATGCCGAATAGGAAAGACAGGGAGCATTTTCCAAAGGCTGCGGCCTATTTGGACTAGCCAAGCCATTGGACTCGAGACAAAAATACACCTTCTCAACACAATCGTCATTCCAACTGCTACATATGCATGTGAGACATGTATTATTTGGCGACAAACCTTCATGGAGGACCTCAGAACAGTGGACACCAGGTGGGAGGAGGCTTCAGACATTGCCAGTGACAGATCTTTATGGAGACAGCTTGCCGCCCAATGCGCCGAACGGAGCGGGAGGACCTAGGTCTAAGTCTAAGTCTTCAGCATAACATGGGTATTTGTAAGTTAGTGTTGCCAGTGTATGCAAATTATGGAGCAAAGGCACCTTTGATGAAAGCAATCAAGGAGCCTTAGAACCCTTTTAGAACCCTTTTATAGAGCACCTAGGACCAGTGGCGTAGCTAGGGTGGGGGGAGGAGGGGGAGAATTTGAAGATCCCCCTGGGCCCCCGCCTGAGGCCCCCAAATGAGTGTCCAATATTTGTTTTTAAATATATTAAATATTACGTCACTGTAATGTAATCTTGCTTTTCACGTTGTTGTATAAATTAGTGACCCTGTTGCATGTAATCCACACAGATTGTTAACTGTTTCCGTGCGGTATTACTCTCAATTTCAAGGAGTAGCGCTGACTAGTGCCATGTTACTCTCAAGAAGTAACTTGGTATATAGGGTAGTTTATTTCATCATCCTTATCAATAAAGAAGAAACCTTATAAGAGCACTGAAAACAAAGGAGACCAAGAACATGTCGAATAAAAGTATCACTATTCAGATGATTCATACAAAGATACAGCAGCCGAAGAAGTGAAAATGTCTTTTGATGAGAGGAATAGTGCTGAAGAGACTTCAGGGGAATACCTTTTACCACAGTCAGAGAAAACATCTGAAGTAAGTGATGATGAGTCAAGTGATTGTCTTCCAAAATTACTTTCTCCAGAAGTGGAAGAAGCTGTAATTAAGTTTAAAGACTTCAGATATATCCAGCATGGAATTTTATCAGAGGAACTGTGAGCAAAGATTGTGTCAAAGGTAGCTTATTTTTCCAAAACAAAGATGAACAGTATTTGTTTCCATTATGGCTTACCCAAAATAAATCAGTTTGAAGATTGACATTATAGTTCACTAGAAAGCTTCCAACAGGAAAGATTTGAAACCAATCTTGGCTCCTCTTTTCTTCACACTTGGGATGTCTGTTTTGTTTTCCATGTGTATTGTTTTCTGGGGCATCAGAAAAGACATCTAGTGCATTGAGCAAACCAGGAGTTGGTTTCACCAAATGCAAGAAACCTGAGAGACTGAAAGAACATGAAGAAGGAATCCACCACAGACACGCTCTTTTGAAGATGAAGTTAGAAGAAGAAAAGCTTAAGGAAGAACCAGCTGAACTGTCACATATGTTTTACATGCAAATTTTGAAAAATCAGTGTGTAGCAGCAGCTATTAAGTACTTTGGAAAACCATGTGGATGTGATAGTAAGTGTATGTGTTTTGAGTGGCTGGTAGTGCAGTGTGTGTGCCTGTGTATGAAATGACCAGTTGACATGGTTGAGTGAACAGCATGGAAAGTGTGTTAGTCAGGACTGTGTAAAAGGAGGTAAGATTCATAACAAGATGCTGGAGTAAAGAAGACGAATAGAAAACTAATAAAATCAATGTGTTAATTGAGACTCTTGTTTTAGTGTGTCTATTACAGTGGACACCTTTGGGTTTCTTCTTGAACCAAGACACCTCTTGGAGTCTATGGATGATTACATGCTGATAAAAAGCTGTGTTACTTTTTCCTGTTTGTTGAAATACAGGCAAATTGCTTGTTCAATGATTTCATTGATGCACAAACACTTTTCATCAACACACCAGTGCCACAATAACAATTGACATATTAAGGAAGATGACTTCATATGGTAATGATGTGTGCTCAAACCTTGTAGCCTCCAACCTAATACTGCTAACTCAGGCCACTTTCATTGCATCATGTGAGAGATCATTCTCAAAGCTCAAGTTCATCAAAAACTATCTCAGGAGCACAATGATGCAAGAAAGGCTTAGCATGGCTTTAATGTCAGCGGAGTCACAAATACTAGGTAGTATCAATGTTGATGATGTTATAGATGCCTTTGCTGCACAGAAAGCACGACCTGAAGCGATATGAATTGAGCTTTGTCACTTGTGTATTATTTCGCCAATAAGCAACCATTTTATTCATTAAAAGAATCTTAATGATTATTTTTTTGTTAATTTTACTGATATACTGTACCAATTTGAATTTAGGCCTATATATTTATTAAGTACATTATCTCATGCCATGATGTTGAATGTTAAAATGCATGGGGCCCCCAAAGAGGTCAATCCCCCTGGGCCCCCGAATCCCTAGCTACGCCCGTGCCCAGGACTCAGAACCATATTAAAGTGTGGTGACTGCTTTATAAATATTCATTCATTGAAGAAAACTATTCCACCATGCTCTCAATTGGAGGCAACCAAAAGCACTGTAGTCCTTAAGAAGACAATTTTCTATTTCTCTAGACAGTGACACATCCTAAAATACTGTGATGCCCAGGTATGTAAAGTGGTTGACAGCAAATAAGGAGGTGGTGATTCACATTGATTTGTGGAGCTGGGTTGGTTTCTTTTGAGGACTTCTGGAACGTACATTTTTTCTTTAAAGTTGATGGTTAGACCAAACACCTCAGCAAATTCATTGGCAGCAAGTTGAAGATCCTGCTCAGAGCATGTTAGATGTTAAAACTTTGAATCTAGTTGACGTTACTCTCTAGAAAAGAACAATATTCGATGATAACACTTAAAATGGTAAATTTCACATCTAATGTTTATGAGAATCTGTGGTATGAAAGTATATTTCAAATTTCATTATATTTATATTGTTTGCTCTTTTTCTTCTTCCTGGTCTCTCTCATTTTTATGTTGGAGGGTTCAGATGACTAGACCAATATATATATATGAGATGAACTGTGCAGTGGTTTCCAAATCAGGGAGCTCTCCATATAGTTTTCTTTCTATTGGGGTGTTTTGGGGCCAGTGTCTTGTACAAGCCTCATAGTAAAGAGAACAGTTTTGAAGGACATGGTCAGCATTCTCTGGTGACACTCCACATGGGCAGATTTTACTGGTTCCAATTTTGAGCTTCCGATAATGTATATAATTAGTATATATTCTATATAATTAGTAGTAGATCAATCTAGATATATATATATATATATATATATATATATATACATATAATATATTAATATATCATTATATAATTATAATTTATATGCATATATTGCCATATATAATATATATATCTAATTATAATAATATAAAATCTAGATATAATATATCTTATTACAACATAAGTCTGATAAGATCATAAGACATCATCATATCATATAATCATGATCATAAGTCAACTAGTCTAGACTGACTCTAACTATAATATTATTAGTATTAGTGTAATTAGTATAGATTATAGATCTTATTAATTATTCTTTATACTTTAATAGTTTATAATGATTGATTATAATTCATATCATAATCTATTGACTATTCTAGATTAGATCTACATCTAGATCTAATTACTAATTTCGTGGTTTCTATATAGCTATAATATAGATCTAGATCTATATCTCTAGACCCTGATTTACTTGATAAAAAGCCCATTAACAGATCTAGTTATAGAGGTCTATCTAGGGTTTGGGAGACTGCCATAGACTATGGAAGAGACATTCCACTTTTTTTAAAAACCTTCCGTAAAAATAGTGGAACTTTTTATGAAACTGTCTTTTTAATGGTATATTGTAAACAAAAATGGAGACCGATAGTAAAGCAGAACATGCCGTTGAAGAAGAGTTTGTACAACCCAAAGTAAAATCAAGAAAAAGAACACAGCCAGATATGGATACAAGTGATATTTCAAATCCTTCATCAAAGAGACCACATTTCCAGCCATTAAGAGCTGTAACTACTACAGTAAGTTAAATTAATTTTGGACCCTAAAAGTAAAACTCACCTGTCATCTGTCCTGTCGTCGTGACCTGACCTGACCTGTACTAAGCCAACTAAGGCTGTGTACACTCTGTAAAGTCTGTAGTGTCGGACTGGCCTGAAGTCAGGCTGAAGTCTGAACCGGAGTCACAGACCTGAGAGTCCAAGTAGACTAAATCTTATCTACGTAGAAGTAGATACTAGATCTAGTAGTACTGACAATGTGTTAGTTCCCCTTAAACTTAAAGGGCCCTTTCAAACCTTGCGATCTAAAGTCCGCTACTCATTTAAATTTAACTCATTAACTTTAACATTAGATTTAGAGTTGGGTAGACTCAAGAGGACCCCAAAAATCCCAGTCTTCACAGATTCAAACCCAGAAGTTCAGAACCTCAGGTTCGGGATCCAAGTGTTTAACTTTAACTTTGATGTTATTATATATTGTTAAAGTAGGTCAGGTTGATGATTTCAAGAGCTTAAAGTTTCAAACATTTTTCTAGCACTACCTTCAAGAAATGTACATCATAAGAAACTCAAGAACACATGAGAAGTATGGTGTTTTAAAAGTGTTATAATCTTAAAATTTTGTGAAAAGTATGGTGTTTCAAAAGTGTTATATTCTTTAAATTTTGTTATTGATATCATTTTCTTTTTATGCCATGTCAAGACAGACAGGTTTTAGTTATTTTCACAGACTTCATATTGAAGATGCCACTCCATATCGCCCAACTCTGCTTAGAAACTGACAATACACATAAGTGTAAGGTACTAAGCCCAGTAACGCATTACTGACATATTACAGTACCGGTACTTATTTAGTTGAATGTCTTGAAAAGGTCTAAAATGCTATTTTGAGATATAAGGCCCTTTATAAATCCAGTATTTATTTGGTGGAGAGCCTAATAAGCTTTGGTAGCCAATAGATAATCCTGCCCTCCCCAAGCCATTGGAGGACACAACAGTTTAAGTGGTTGACCTAAAAACAAAACATACGCAGCTCTACGTATCTAGCACGCTCAGTGATGCAACAGCCCAAAAGTCAGTGCTAGATATTTTTTGGTCAGGTCGGGGTTGGGGCTAAAAAGCTATGGTAGCTTATGAATTGTGTCACCTATAGATGTAGATAGATCCGCCCTTCCCAAGCCACCTGGTTGACCAAAAAAATGTATTTTAGAGCATGTTTTATTATTTGTCACAAAACACACACACAAACAACATATCTATATATAATACGTATCTAGCACGCTTAGTGTTTGTGACCTAATTAGTGGTTTGATCGTAGGTACTCGACTGAGGGCTCCTCCCCCTTTCCCCTCAACATTGTTCTTACTACAACTTGAACAATGTTTTGGGGCTGTGTTGATGGCCTGGTTTACACCTGTGTGTTGCGCTATCACTGACCCTATTTTGTTGTGTGTTGGTCTGATGGCTGCACTTGGATTGAGTCTTGAAATTTGTTACTTGCACTGAAAATGTGTTAATGTTGGAAAGTGGAATTGTGTAAGAAAAAATCCCAGGAAAGGGGGTGTAGGCAGAATAAGAGAGTGTTTGTGTGTTATTGTTATTATTTTATCCATTTATGATGACATTATTATCTGTTTCGAAGGAGTGTCTTTGAAACGTTTTATGAGTTTCGTGGCAAAAAAAAATATTTATAGACCCGCACTACACGTCTAGATCTAGAAGCAAAACAGACTTTGTATTTGATGCTGATTGATGATCCCTTTATACAGTATCTTGACTGTTTTTCTCCCCTCCCTTCCCCTCCCTTCCCCTCCCTCCCCCCCCCCCCCCCCCCCTTACCCGTCAAAGACATTTTAATTTTAAAGTACATACGTTTGATTTTTTAACACACCTCATAATACAGATCTAATTATAATGGGGCACCTGAAAAAAAAACACAATTGGATATCGTTTGGCCATTTCTGCCTGCTGTATTGGTTAATGTTAGTAGAATCAAAGTTAATGTGTCGTAAAATCATGATTTTAAAATGGGTATTATTTGTGCATATCGATGTAAATCTATTTACTTTAAAAAAAAAAAAGTGCATTCACGTTAAACCACAAATAGTTTATTCACATAATAACACATAAATAATTTATATCTTAAGTTTGCATTAGATTATTTTGAAAAAAAAAAAAAATATGTAAATACTTTGTCTTCTTTGAGTTATATCCCTTTGATGTATATTTTTAACATTAAAATGGTGTTCGATTCTTTAGGGAGCTGAGATTGCTTACATCATTTAAACACTCCCTATTTAACCTCAATTTTCATGTTTTGGTAGCAAGTGACAGATTAAACAAATAATTGCACATATTTCTCCACCTAATTAGAAGCGTAATATGTAGGTTTTATCGAGCTGATGCATCATTAGCAAAAAAAAAAAAATATCTTTAACCTGTGACCTACTTCATTCTTCCCAAGAGGTAAACAAAAGTGATGTTTTTATACCAATTTCACTTTGAATATAAGTAAAAAAAAATTGTCATTGTTTGAAAATGAAACTAAATGTCTTAACTATAAAGAAATGGATGATGCACAATAGGTTTACACTATTTTCGTCATAATCATCGAAATAAAAGAGAATTTTAAAAAATACAGTGAGGTGTTCAAGAAGTACCTTAACATGAAGGTGTTCGATTGTCAGTTACTATAGATATAGATATATATGGTATGTAGAATAAAAAATATATAATATATATAGATGTAGACTTATAATGTATCTAAAATAGTATAAATCTAACAGTATATCTATTTTATACATGAGACGAGTGACAACTTCAGTATAGTATTACATCTTAATGTTTAGCCAACTTATAAACTAAGCTTGAGTACAAAAAGAAAAATATTCCTTTAAAGGAAGGAATTCAAAGATTAGATTTGAAGTCTAGATTTATATTAAATAATTAAAATGTATATAGAGACTATTTGTTTGCTACAGGCTCTCACTTATAACATGTTGACCTAAATATTACATTAATATATATATAGAGAGAGAGATCAATGTGTTTCAAAACTAATCTAGTTTAATTTTTAAATGAAACATTTGTAGTGGCAACCGAAGGGGGAAAAGACGCTATTAGTTTTGTGTGAAATGTCTGTCCATCCATCCATCCCACTTAGAAAAGAGATTGAAAATCTGACATCATAATATTTTAGTCCATTCAAAGTTCTGATGCAATGGCTACTTTTTCTTTTTTAAAAGTGAAAAATCTTATTTTTAAAATCACTTGTGCAAGCAGTTTTTTCTTAAAAATACACCACTTTTACAACTATTCACTATTAATAGTAACAAAAGCTGGAGGCTCTGTAGTATGGGAAATGTCCATTTTCCATATTTTAACACATTTATGCTAATGGTTTTGGATTTTTTGTGAAAAAATTTTATTTTTTTTTACATTTTTATTACTACGTTATGTATGTTCTGTCCTACTAATTACTACATTTACCCAAAAATAAATGTTTACTTTTTTAAGAGAAAAAATCTAATTAGTATACATATAAGTTGGACATAATTTAAAACAACAATTAATAAGTAGTTTTTCAAATTATAGCTTTTTAAACTGCATCATTATACTATAACTATAAAACACTTAACTAAAGGAAATTTTTTTATTTTTTTTTTACGGAAATTTAAAATTTTTTTTTTGAGGATTTGAATAAGAGATTGACCCAATTATAAAACAATTAGATATTCATTATAAGACATCATTTAGGCCATGTTCACATCAAACTCTACACTCACTTTCACCTATCCTTTGGTTTGTTGGACCGCTTCGGCACCACACAAGATCTATCAACATTCTTTCTCCATTTTTCTCTGTCATTTTGTCTTTGATCGAATTTAATTCTGATGTACATTCTGAAAATATTGAAACGTGCCTTTTTACCTGTTGGGTGGATCATGTCTGGGCCGATTTTGAGTTTGCGTTTCCACACAAACTGTCTTTGTTACCTTGTTTTTATTAGTTCTAGGTCTAACAATTATGGAGCAAAAAATGGAAAAGTAAAAACTATGACAAAAGAGCTTGCAATTCAAACTTTGCTCAAACTTTAGTCAAAGAGTATCTAGATATCGATGAACTAATATTCCTCTAGCTTAGCTATTTGAGTAGCACTAGATTTTTAGATCTAGGACTAAATCTAGTTTAAAAGCAAAAGCTTGTTAGAACTAGAAATTAATCAAATAAATCTAAAGCAATGTCAGTGAGGCCATTTTTACAGTGTAGTCCATAATTATATAATGGTTTAACCTGATCTGTAAAATAAATAAAGCTATTGGGTACTCCTCAGCCATTGTACTAAAGCAATTTATATGTTGTTGTTTTCATCAGATATTTTTTTCTAGGTCCCTTTTTTCAGACAGATTGTTGGTTACATAAGAGTATATAAAAAATAATATATTTCATATAAATATTATATTCTCTTAAAATAACCTTCAAATTCTTTTTTCCCATCATTTCTTTATTTCTCAAACTGATAGTCAAGTAGTTATTTTCATTTACATTTTTTTTTTCTCTTTTCTGCTACATTTTTGGATCTTTATGCCTCACACAAGGGGGAGGGCAGTTTAAAGCTAAATATCAATCAGGCATAATATCAGGTGAGACAAGACCAATCGTTAAAGAAGACCTCAACACTGACCTGCAATTTCGCAACTTGTGGGCAATTTAGACCAATAGTTCGTTGACACTATCACAGGTCAGGACATCAGACCTGTGACATGGCTAAGAGGTATTGGTCTGAACTACCCACATGTTGGGAAGTTACAGGTCAGTGTTCAGGCCTTTTATAATGATTGGTCTTGCTTCACCTGATATTATGCCTGACTGATATTTAGCTTTAAACCGACCTCCCACTTTTCACTCCCATGTATTGTTGGCTTTGTGACGCAGCCATGTGTTGCTGAGAGTTGCCTTAAAGACCAACTGAAGAGGTTTTGGGGTCAATCACAGAAACCGTTTTAATACTTGTTTTCTGTAATATAATGCTTAAAAAAACGTGTCTGCAAAATATTTTCTATAACTTTTCAGCCGTTAATGAGATATTAGCATTTTAATGTGGGTTTTAGGGACACTAAAAAGTCTTAGTCTCGTAGCCATTCGAGATGTCTTTCTCCCTCACTACACAGGTCCGTGACGTCATAGTATGGAAATTAGGTCACGCTCCTAAATTTAGAGGTAAGCGAATTAATGTTCGCGGATTAGCCTAGATCCAGCCAAGCGTACTAGTATCGAGTTTTAGTCCACCGTACAACGTGGATCAGTCTGCTATATCTCTTGTTACAGTCCACGTGTGGTTTTTTATGACTATGAGTGTAAGCTAATCACAATTAGCAAGCCGGTTAAACTTAGATCCATTTATGCGTACCCAGTATTTGACCACAACACAGTGTTTCTGTCCACCATATCGTGCAGTACACCTGCTATTGTTTTTTATCACCAATTCTTTCAATTACCGGTATTTTTCGTTCTGATAACGATGCTAGTAAAATAAATCTATATGTTAGACACTTTGGTTGCAGAAACAGCTCCTTGACTAATGTAATTCATTTATTCAAATGCCCTTGGAATGATAATGTGTAATTGTGTGTAGAGATGGGGAGGGGAGAAACAAGTCAAAGCTAGATAGTTACTTGCACACTAAGTACAAATTCAGCTTCCTTAACTTATATTATTTAAAAATTTAAGAGTAATCCCCATATTGGAAGCAGTTAGCTCAATGAAAAGCTGATATCAATGAGGAGCTCAATTTGTTTTTCGTAATGCACTTTTAAAGCAGAATAGCTAACTAATAGTTAACTTTTACTTTTTCTTATATTAACATATTTTCAAAGTAATATTAGAATATTATCAGAATACTTTAATTTAAATAAGATAGCAAGAGCAGAAACAGCTGAGGTAATATATTTGATCAAGCTATTAAATATTTCAAGTTCTAATATTAAATTATTTATCTAGCTCAGTGATTCCCAAAGTGGTCCATATAGACCCCCAGGGGTCTACGAAGACCTCCAAGGGGTCTACGAAATTAAAAAAATAAATTGGGGGTCTATGAGATGTCCACGGGGGTCTACGGTAATAGATTTCATTCAAGCAGGTCGTAACTTAATTTTCACATTCCATTAGTGTAATTATTTCATACACTAATATATGATTTGTACCCGAGTTAATCCTTTCAATATTTATCCTGCTATTGAAACGAAACATTCTTGTATTCAATTTCAATACTTATTTAAATAGCTTAATTTTGTCTACATGTAACTAATATTTAAAAAAAAAAAAAGAATGTAGACAGTACAGCGTTAATTATTTAAAATTGGGATTCCTTCCTTCCTTGTCAAACAACAGTTGCCTAAGTGACTTTTATGACGATATGAAACCAGTTACGCTGGAGGATCATCTGAGACAATGCCACCCTGACAAAAATTAAGATTTGAACAACTTTCAAACACTCAAAGTTCAGAATAGACCCACAAAATCTCTGTTCGACATCATATAGAGAAGATTTTGTTTTGTGAGCGTCTTACAAGATTTCTTTACTTATAGCAAAATACGGAAAAAAAACAAAGGTCGATAATTGTTATTACCTTTTTACAAAAACCTACATCTGTTACTATTAAAAGAATTTCTTTAAGCGACAATACAGTTTAAGGTCGCTTCGGTGGCCTGAGTTATAAAATTAAAACCTTCTTATGTAAATCTTTGCAAAAGATATTAATACAGTTTGGTCAGACAAGGTGTAGTGCTGTGTGCTACAAACTGTCTAATGGTCACCATCTTATCTCATCTCATCTATGCCTGTGGTCCTTTCTGGGCATAGGCCACCAACCAGCTTTTTCCAGGCATCTCGGTTCTGGGCGAGACTCTCCAACTGTCTCCACGTCTTGCCCATCTGCTTGGCATCTGCTTCCAAATCGCGGTGCTATTGTAAAGCTAAAGCAGCCTTCCATTAGCTGAAGAACACCTGGGGATCTAGGGAAAAAGCACCACCACCAAGATTAGGCTATGTAACACCATTGTTAAGCCGATACTACTTTATGGAGAAGAGACCTGGAGAACCACCATCACCACCATGAAAAAAATCCAGGTATTCATCAATAGCTGCCTGAGGAAGATTCTTATAATCCGCTGGCCAGACAAGATCTCGAATGAGGAACAGTGACAAAGAACAAAGCAGCAGCCCATTGAAGTAGATATCCTTCAGAGACGCTGGAAATGGATAGGTCACACCCTTTGCCAGCCTGCATCCAGCATAACATGGCAAGCCCTAGCCTGGAACCCACAAGGAAAGAAGAAGAGGGGATGGCCCAGGGATACATGGCGGTAATGTTGCCGTCTCCTTATATTTTCTTAAGGTTGACCGACGAGACCTGGTTTAGGCTCCAGTTACTCGCCTTTGCCCCTCCGCAGATTTAATATTTGAGCCACATGTGAAAGATCAAGAAAGACACTAGAAACTGCTCTTTGCGAAACCTTTTACAATGATACTTAAAGCATATTCATTAATTAATTAATTATTTAATGTTAGAAAGACTAATTAATAGAAAAACAGATTTGTGTATAAAACATTATATCCGTAGTTGTGTAGTTTTAAATTACTATTTCACTCTTCAACGCACTACAGTTAGAAATTTGTTTAAAAATAATGTTGATGAATTTGCAAAAATTTGCAAGTTGAGTAGGGGGTCTACCGAAAACCAGAAAACATGGCAGGGGGTCTACGAGACAAAACGTTTGGGAACCACTGATCTAGCTAAATCATCATCATCATCATCAAACTCCATTAGAGTGAGGGCTTGAGAGGCTCAAATCCTCTCTTGCAGAAACCCTGCTGTCTTGCCTAGTGCATAAATGTCGCCATACAGGTCGAGAATTTTGGGTTTCCCAGACCTGTTGAGACGGAGATCAGCAAGTCTGGGGCAGTCAAACAGAATATGAGGCACGGTTTCCTCTTCTTCCCCGCAGCGGGGGCACCGTGAATCAAAATTTGGCCATAGCCGCGAGAAATATCTAGTTAAATAACTTTTGGGTGCTAAATTTTCTTTAAAATATCTTTGTAAACAGTGTCTTACTGGAAATATTTACATTTCATTAACTAATTTATAAATATAAACAAACTATACATTCCGCATTTAAAATAATTTAATTTTTTTTTCATTTAAAATAATTTAATTTTTTTTTTCATCGTCTGCGTCTGTCTTTAGCGAGCTCGTGAGAGCTTTTCAGTTGTTTCTTTCAAAGGCAATCTGCTTTCCTATATGCCAAATGCATAATGAATTAGATGTGACAAAATATACAAGTTGCAACTGGGTTCGTGTGGTCAAGTGAAATGCTGCATTCATCCTTAATCTTCGGAATCGAAGATAATGCCTTATAACTTTATGTTTGCATTAAATATAAAGGGCATGTCCCACAAAGTTGAAATTTATCCAAAAGAATATTTTTTCACTTTTGAGTATTTATAAAGAAAATGTAACAAATTTGTTAATTCAAAAAATTTAAGACAACATTAGCTTAAAACAAACCAACTGAAAATATGATTATAATAATAATAATAATCTTTAGTGTCCTTATTTATTAAAGATTATTGTCATGACCATATAAAACTGACAGGATTTCTTCTAAGCCATTGAGTGTCATACTCATAGCATCAGCTTTTAGATTTGAAAATAAAAGATGCTCAACAGTCTTATAAAATAACAGTCAAGCTGGCATAACACACAATCAGACAGCCATCCACTGTAGGATGCGTCAAATCATCTTTTAGCCAATGTCAGGTTTCTACAATAAAATAATAAAAAATATATATATATATATATATATTTAGTAATATATCTATATACTTATACACAAATGAAAAATTAAGTAATAGTAAATGAATATGAACATTAATATCAGCCTGGATGAATCTAGCGCTACTTTACTAGAATATAACTAGATTATATACTATATAAGTATATAGGTCTATAGTAGATCTTAATTCTTATAATTCTTAGAGTCTAATGATGAAAGAAGATGTGGAAAGAGTTTTTCAAAGTAAGTCTAGATTTTATAAATCTAGATCTATACCTTCCTTAAGAATGATATGTAAAAAATTATATGCTTTCTAAAAACTATTGTTACTATACTCTATAAAGTCTATAGACACTATAGTCTAAATCTTGTAGTAGGCCCTACTACAAAACAAGAATAGACCAACTAAAGATTTAGACAGAACCTTCCCCAGGACATATATATTAATATTACAGACCACTAGTGAAGTGACCTAGCCCTATAGCCTAGGCTAGTCACTATATAAGTCATAAGACTATATTTATATTCCTATATTATTTTTTTTAAATATTTATTTTTTATAGTAATTTATTTTATACTAAATTAGATCTACGACTACATCTAAACTAAGACTAGTAAAAAATCTATTATTAGATATCTAAATCCATATCTAGTTACAATCTAGTAATAAGACTAAATTGTCTACGTTAAGTTGGTCTTAATAACAAAAAACAATATCTAGAATCCTCTAGCCAGTCTAGCTAGATCTAGAATCTAGTGTCTTGAGCTTGACATTTTTCCCCGATTTCCATACTAAAATGTCACTTCCGCTTTCGGCCATGACATAGCCATTTCAAATCTCGTTATTTTTTTTACACTTTCAAATGACTTTTTCTAGTGTAAATATGTATTTCTTTTAATTCAAATTTTTAGGAACTATATTTGATACCATCTACTATCATAATCAATAGTTATCTCAATTTTGATAAAAACCTCTTCAGTTGGTCTTTAACTGCCTCTCTTTCTCTTTTTTTCGCCACATTCAAAATAAATATGTTTTGTTAAGATCTTAGGACCTGCTTTTCATTATTTTTTTCAATATTTAGAATTTATAAACTATCTAATGATTTATGTTGTGATTGTCAACGTTTCATTGTTTTCTTTCCAAAGGCTTCCAAAGGAGAAATTAGGAGAGTACCAGTTCCTCAACACAGATACTCACCTCTACAAAAAGATTGGCTCAAAATATTTACACCCATTGTGGAGAATCTAAAACTAAACATAAGATTTGTTTCCAAGAAGAGAGTTGTTGAAATTAAGGTATAAGTGTTTTAAAATCAAGATCAAATTTTTATTGTGGACACCCCAATTTTATTTCGTGAAAAACTGCTTCAATGTAACTTTTTGTTGAAGTTCCTCTATGATTTGATAAATGTGAATAGATCTGTAAATTTTAAGTGTTAGTTACTCAAGACTCATACTTATAGTCATCACATGAAATATAATTCAATTGGTTTTATAATTGCAGTAGTATAACTTAATGTTATCTTTTGTATTTTTGAATTAAAAAAAAAAAAAAAAAAACATAATGTCATCTTTAAGTTAGTAAAAAGGGTCTAAATATATATGTGCTCTTTTAATGAGGAAATCTCAAAATCAGTATTTTTTTGAAAAAGATATAGTTACAAATTGTGTTATTTATTCTAAAATTTCTACATTAACTGTAAGGGTTTATTCCCTTCCATGTCTTTCTTTTATAGATATAAGATTTAACCATAAAAAAAAAGTTCTTTGAAACCACCTTCCTATGTATGTCATTCTATGAGTGGTTTCCTTTCATTCATCATCAGCAATGGACTACCACAGTGTTTTGTTATTTAGGCAGAAGCTAATTGTTTATACATTAATAATAATTTTATTTATAAAGCGCTTTTAACAAACAAAATGTAGGCTCAAGGCGCTGTAACAACATTACAAACATAAACATAACATTGTTTCGACTTGATACAGTCTTCCAGCATCACTAGATACTTTTTGGATTTATTTTTAAAATGTACCATAATAACTTGATTGACTTTCACAGATGTATAGTTGCTAATTTCTAATTTTAGTGATTTTTTAATAACATTTTTCCTCTTGACTGTTATTCTCAGGCTGGGAAGGAGACAGATGACATTGGAGCTTTACAAAGAGCAGAGGATTTTGTTAAAGCTTTTATACTGGGCTTTGAAGTGGATGTAAGTTTCTGTACCTTTTCCCTTCTACATTTACTTGTCTATGATGTCATTGTTCATTTTAATTTCTGTCAGTGGTTTAGGAGAGTGTCTTATTCTAGCCAAGTTGTACTTAGAGCTAATTAGACTTGCAGACATCTTAAAATTCTTATTGGATGAAAGTAACAAATAAATTAACATTGCATTTAGACTTATTACATGTGGCCAGTACAACGATCAACTGCCTTTAATTTCCCTAAGTAATGTCAGGTACACATTAAATAAATTATAACTTTTATATAGTGCTACTTAGATGCTTATAGCATGCTCAGAGTGCTATGGTCCAATCTCATTTTGTGGACCAGTGGGTTTGGGGGGGGGGGGGGGTATCTGGGAGAAGGTTTACCGTGCTGCCTTAAGGCGCTTAGTAAATACAACTCTGCTCGAGTCGGGCGTCGAACCTCAAGATCCCTTCATGAGTAGCCAAGTTCAAGCGTACTTAGCTTCTCGACCACACTTCCCACCATCCACAGTGTCCCATAGTCAATTATTTACTGGTAATTAATTATTTTGTATGATACCTTCAAGGGAAATTAATCCTTCAGTATATTAAGAAATATGGCTAAATATGTGTTTGTGTCAGATAATTATACAAACTATTTCTCCCACACCGGTTCTCAGAAAAGTTGAACTTTTACACAATTATTTATTGTAACCAACAAAACATTAATCAAAAAATTAACCAATTAGTTAATATAATTGGTAATTACTTTTAATTCATGGAGCTAGGCTATGAGTGACTATCCATGCTGATAGAACTATCCAGTCCCGATGTTGAGGTGACAGGAAGGTGGCAGTTCATGCATCTTCTAACTCCTGCACCGAGCTTCCTGACATGGAGATGGGGCTGGTGGAGAGTTTGTCCAACAAGAGAAATTAATAATTTAGTATTAAGAGCTATGGCTTAATATGTGTGGTTTATCCCCTTAGATAAGTTTTTTTTTGGCTTGTTTAATAATGCCAACTATTTTTAATTTCAGGATGCGTTGGCACTACTTCGCTTGGATCACCTTTATTTAGAAAGTTTCGATGTCACTGATGGTATTGGATTTATTTTGTTTATTTTTGAAAAATGTTTATAAACATTGATGTTGTATTAATTAACTATTGCCACAGTTAAGTGTTGTTTTTTTTTTTCATTTTTATACCACTGTATGACATTGTATTTTTTTCTTCTGTTGGTGTTTTAACTTTTTTCATTTTGTCACATCATTGTTAAACATGGAACGCTACACTTAATAAACAACGCCAACACTATAACGCCAGATTCATGAGTGAATTTATTTACACACTATGGTAACACACATGACACATAACATTCCAACATTCAGTCCCTTAGTCAAGGGGAATCATTCAAGCTACTCATATAAACAATGTCAACATTCATTACAATTTCTCTTTTCTTTTTCTCGCTCATTCTTACTTTCAACTTTAAAGGCAAAAAATCCAGAATCAGAAAAGAATGGAAAATCAACCGAGAAATAGGATAGTACATATTATTTTAACAAGTATTTTATACATGACAATAGTACAATGTAAAAGAGTTGTGTAAAGCAAAATAACTTGAAAATCAAACAAATTACAAAAATCTGTTTTATTCATGTTTTTTTTTTTTTTTTTTTTCATTTTTTTTTTTTTTTCTTTCATACTTTTTTTTTTTTTTTTTTTTTTCAAAAACAACATATGAAGAATAACAAAATGAAATAGTAGACATATTCACATGACTAGGAATAATGATATATTACAACAAAAAATATGGCAGGGCTTTTTATACAAAGGTATATTTACATTACTAGAAATAAAAATATGGTGATTAAGGAAAAAAAAAATGAAATAACAGTGCTGCTTACACAAACTCATCCGGGAGTCTTCCTTCTTGCAGTATGGTCAGAAGTAGAAGTCCTGATGCGCCCCGTTTGGTCGTCACATTAGCTGGTTGTGCTCTTCTTGGACACCAGCGAATTTCAATTCTATTAGTCCTGTGGGTCTCATTGATGTAAGCAATGTCAATACGCTGCCTTTTGTCTTCCACTAGCTTGGTGATCTGCAGCGCTTCAATGAAAAGTGTGATAGGCAACGACTGTTTTCTCAATACCACAGAGTTCTTCTATTACAGTTCTGTAAAAGATGGCAGACTCTAGGCCTTCTTGCAAGCCTAATGCCTCAGCAGCTATGGTAGATCTCACTACCCTTTTGATCTTCAAGGCTAGCCAAAAAATGGGACAATAATGCCCGTCTTTGTCTTTAATCCATACAATATGGGCACTTGTACTTCCTGTACCACCACTAAGATTACCCAAGGCGGCATCGCAGAACAGAAGCAGCTCCCAGTCTTCTTCAGGTTTTCCATTTAGACCTCTATACAATTGTATGGGTCTTAAGTCTTTTAGCTTTCCGATGGCTTTTATTGCTCGAATTAGGTCTGTAACCTCGGCTTTGTTTAAATTTGTGCTGAGTTCAACTAACTTAAAAGTCATATCAGGTCTGGGGCCTTGAACGACCCAATTTAACTGGCCAATGAGTTTTCAATACAAAGACTGTTCTGTATCATTCAACTGCAACTCCTTTAGCAAACGTCTTGCTGGGTCTAACTTTGGGCGATCAAGTTTTTCGATGTATGCTGTGTGGTCCGGCATGATCCCATCTGTGTCGGATGTCGAATCCGATGTAATAAAAAATTCTCTCTTCTGTCTTTCCTGCCACAAATCGGTGACACACATAGTCTTCTCAAAAACGCCATTGCCAGCACGAAAAAAATCGTCGACGTGGCAACAAATTATGTCATATACAACTCCATCAGTCATTAATGTGAACAGTGCTGGATCAAAGCTTGACTGCAACCAAGTTCAATAAGCTCTTCTTTGACACTTAAATAAAACTGTCTTGCACCATCCTTGAGTCCATACTTAAGTTTCCAAATAACATTACTTGGAGTATTACTTTCTTTTTGAAGTATAATATGTATCTCTCTATCCAGGGACTTTCCATGTAAATTTGCAGATTTGATGTCTTTTGTTTTAATCAGCCACTGTTTACTAGACACAATTGACAAAAAAATTCTCATGGAACCCTTAGCAACAGTTGGACTATCTTTTGGTATTAAGTCTTGCTCTTCAAATCCTCTTACAACTAGACATGCTTTTGGTGAACCATTTTTCTTTGTTATAACCCAACATGTAGAACTAGCATTTTGTCCACAGTCTTCAACCTCTTCATATGTTTCAAACTGTTTTAATTTCAATAACTCCAATTGTTTGGCTTCATCTATCTCTTTGCTTGATTCAACCATTGATAAACATACATTGTCGCTGTTGCCTCCCCTTGAATATTTCCACTCAATTCGTTCAAGGTCAACACTTTTTCTTTCTTTGTCCACATGATTGTCTATGTTATACCAATACTTATACTTTCCTGTGGCTTTGCCTGCTCTTTCGAGAATGGTCCGTTGTTCTGATTCGTCCATTCTGTATTCTATTTGTTCATTTGGTTTCAAACAAGTTACAGAATGAATGTCTGTCCTTGTGTCACTGTCATCTCTAATAAGTTCACGATCTCCATCAAATATTTCGCTTACACCACTCTTGATGACGTCATGAATCGTTTTTGTGTTCTCCTCATTATCTTCTGTACTCTCTTTCTCATCCACGCTCGCTTTATAAATTCTGTTTGGTGCCACTCTGACAAACACACCGCCATGTCTCACTAAAACAACTTTTCCATCTTGAAATACCACCTTTCCGGGTCCTAACCATCTCTCTTTGCCTTCACGCTTGTAAAAAACTTTGTCACCATTTTGAAACACCTGCTTTGATGCTCGAAATTTAGAACGCAGGGCTCGTATTCTTTCACTTGACTCTAATTGAATGTAAGCTTTACGTGCCTCGCAGAGAGCAGGCAGTTGCTTATAAAAGGCTTCACTTGTTGTGCTACTCTCTAAAGCTGGTAGTTTTGCGTGAAGAATGCTTGGTAAATTAGGGTTTCTACCAAACACAAGCTGATGGCTACTATAACCATTTCTCATTTGCAAGTTTTTAGCAATATTTGCCCAGAATAGAGTTTCCAGGTCTACGTCTGAAATTTCAGTCTCAAGTTTCATTAGCAAGTGCAGTATCCATTGACCTTTGTATTGTTTGAGATCCATTGCAACTTTTTTATTAAAGTCTCTGGCCATAGGGAAAGCCACTACAGATTGAGATGGTGTCTTAGCAATTACTTTGCATAGTTCACAGCTTCTTTCTATATCTGTTAATTCCTCTTCAAAACCCTCACCCCGAATGTTAGCATTTTGAAGTGAAGTCATAAATCTATCCCTTGTATGGTAAGCTAACTGCCTATGTAGTTTTCTAATAGTTACCTTGCGTTTTTCTGGGGATTCGTCGAATGCTTTTACTGTGTTGACCTTTTCAATATGAATTCTTTCTGTCTTGTCAATGGGAATACAATAATGGCCAGATGATGTTAAGTTTAAGGCAACCTCTCTCCCAAATATAACAGCTGTATCATTTTCTAAATTCATTTTTACTCCTGCTGACTTCATAGCAGATCTGGAGAGTAATAATGGTATGTCTGTTTCTACAGCATCAGTCACAAGCTTAACCTTCTTTCCAGCCACTGTGACAGGTAACTCATATTCACCTTTTGATTTTATTTTTGTCCCACCACCAAACTTAAACATTCTGTGACCTTCTCTTAACTTCACTTTGTTGCGGTCCTCTTCATCTAAAGAGCCCAAAAATGCCTCCAACAATGTCATTCCACACACTGTACTACTGCATGCGCTGTCCAATACGGCACAGTTAAAAGCTTCGACTCCTAATTGGGAAGTTTCATCTTTGTGATTTCCTGTGAACAAACAGGCTTCTTCTTCCTGGTCAACGATATTGACCCTCTTAGACATGTTTTCCCAACTGTCAGGGCACTTGGACAAAAGATGTCTGTATGATCCACATGATTTACATGTTAAGACATTTCCGTCGGGACCAACTGGGTTATATTTTTCAAACTTCGTTGAGCTTTTGGGAATCCAAAACCTCGGGTGCCGCCCCTTCCTTGTCCTCCACCTCTCACTTGAGGTCCGACTTTAGGCTTATAGTTACATTTTGTCTGATTTTCTCGTCTTCCAAAGCTACTGAAGTTCTCACGTCTTTGGTATCCCGCTGCCCATAAAGCTTCTTCATTTTCAGCCAAAAACTTTGGCTCAAGTTTGATACATGCCTCTTGGTCCTTCAGCTTACTTTCTTCTCCCTTAAACTTTTTCAAAGACGACTTAGCTTCCTCATACAAGGTCTCTCGTTCGGCGAAATTCATTCCAGTCAAAACAAGCATCTTTTCGTTTCGAGTTATTCTTGCATTCCTTAGTAACTTGAAGGCCAGAATCTCAGGTGACAGTTTCATCTTTTTCTTCTCTATTCTACTATATTTTGTATCAAATTCTGCTATGAAATCCCGTATGGACTGGTTTTCCCCCTGTTTCAAATCTTCGAACTCGTCAAATTTGTGAATGCTATCTGCGAGGTCATCTTTGGCCAAGTTCTTGTCAAGAAACTGCAAAAGTCTCTCAAAGCCTTCCCGACACTTGAGCTCTGATAGGTCTAATTGTTCGAACACCTTGTCTCTTATCCCAGATGCACTGCTTTGTGGTAGTGAAAGGGCTATGGCTATAGCTCTTTTCTCTTCTTTCAGGTCAGTTATTTCATTCCATGCGAGTAACTCTTGTTTATACAATTCGTATGGCTTTTCTTTAATAAATGATGGAATCTCTATCCTAGTAGCCATTATTACTCCAAATTGGATCATAAAGTAAATAATTTTACTTACAGCTCTGCTACCATTTGTTAAACATGGAACGCTACACTTAATAAACAACGCCAACACTATAACGCCAGATTCATGAGTGAATTTATTTACACACTATGGTAACACACATGACACATAACATTCCAACATTCAGTCCCTTAGTCAAGGGGAATCATTCAAGCTACTCATATAAACAATGTCAACAATCATATCCACTTTCTCTGACTTTTGTTATAGAGGTGCTGTGACTGTTTGCATAACTAAATCCCTCCATTCTTCTTGGTTAGCAGCAGAATATCAATAGAGAGGCTGGTCCATTCTTTCATGTTGTCCAACAAACTTTTCTTTAGATTTATTTGTACTCCTTCTTTGTACTTCTTCCATTGTATGGAAAATTTTCTTTATAATTAATTGCTTTAAAATATTTCAAAAATATAATTCTATTACAGTGTAGGTCTCAAAACAGCTGCAATTACTTTACAGCTAAGCATTAAAATATAAAAGAGTTATAATTATTTTCATTACAAAAACTTTATTATACATTCCTGCATTAAAGTCTACGCTTGAGAGTAAATTTTTTATTTGTCATTCAAGTGAAACCTTTGAAGGGAGATCATCTTGCCAGAGCCATTGGTCGCTTGGCGGGTAAAAATGGAAAGACCAAGTTTACTATTGAAAATGTCACAACAACGAGAATAGTTTTGGCTGACAGGTTAGAATATGTTACTATACCATTTAGCACATGTATTTGTTACATTTTCTTTCTGTACAGATTCTCTATTTTTAATTTTATTAAGTTTTTTTTTTTGTTTTTTTTTTGCTTTTCAAGTTTTTAAATTTATAGTATCTCATTTGTTTTTAATACTTGATCTTGTGATAAGTAAATGAAAATAAAACTACATTTAAAAAAAAAAATTAAAATACCAATTAGCATAAAAATACTGCCCATAATTCTACTAATGTAGAATTCCATTTTTTTTCTTCACAAAGATAAGTTTAATAAGACTATAATTGAAATAATTCTTCAACTTAATTTCTTTTTTCTGTAGCTTTTAAATATCGAAATTTTATAAATTTCCACAATAATATCAGAAATATAATATGATCTTTAATTGTGCGAGACCATCTTGTTTGAGTGTCCATTGATTGATGGTAGAGTTCTGTAGTCTTTGTAAGAGTTCTCTTAGGACATTTCTCCAGGTGTTCTCCTCAAAGCCAGTAAGCATAAGCTGACATCTTAGCTAGTCTTTAAAGTGTATCATCTCTGTATCACAGCCCATAGAAAATGATTGCCTTTGGTATTCTGACGTCTTCCTTATGGGATATGACCCCTACAAACCTACCTACCTAAAGTGTCTTCCTGATGCTCATGGTTTTTATTGAAAATGAATAGATTTATTCTACCAAAATTCTCATTTCAAGTTGGCTAAAATGCCTAATGGTTTTGCATATATTATTCCTATTTTTTTATGACTACTTTTTTTTTCACAGTAAAGTTCATATTCTTGGATCTTATCAAAACATACAGATTGCAAGGAGAGCAATTTGTAATTTAATTCTTGGTAAGTTCATTGCTTTTTTTTATCACATTTGTTCTTGCAAAAATACTTTATTATATATTTAACTAGCTTAATTACCAAAAATGAGGCTATTGGTTTTATGCTAAGTTTCAGTTATTAATTTTTAATAAATAACAAATAAGTCTTGATAACAAAAAACAATATCTAGACTCCTCTAGCCGGTCTAGCTAGATCTAGAATCTAGTGTCTTGAGCTCGACATTTTTCCCAGATTTCCATACTAAAATGCAGTATATTATGGTACCATTCAGACCCAGTTGTGACCTGCATATTTTGTCACATATTTCAAGTCTTAAAAAAATCTTCTCTTGCTTATGATTTTTATTTCTTAATTATATGTTTCCTTCTGTCTCAAAAGACAATGGATGCTTCCAGACAAATCACTGGTTTTGGTTTTTTCTTGAGTGGGCAGAATCTGGTGTGACTAAACAAGCCAATTCTTTGGAGGCAAAGTATGTCACTGTTCATACATGTGAATGCTCTTGTTTCAGGGCTATGTGAAACCTAGTTTCCCTTTCAGACTTTGCGATCTATGGGGCAGATGATGTTAAGGTCATCTGTTTCTATGGCCAATGGTTAATGAGCAGGTTCATGTGGCCAGCACAATGACCAACCGCCTTTACTTTCCCCAATTAGAGTTGGGTGAACTCAGTGCTTAACCACTCAGCCACCACGCCCCCTATCTGAAACCTAATGAATGTTTATTTATTTGATTACATTGACTAAAGAGAAGGGGATCAGATATTTAGTATTTAATATGTCAGTTCTTGTTATCACTCGTTTTTCTTAAGGATGCTTTATGTGAGATGTTTATATGTTAGGAATAGTCAATTTATGTATTTTTTTCACAATCTGTAATGAATCATTCTACTTTACTTTTGTGATAAAGACTTCCTGCAGTGGGTAGACAAGAAAATCTTGAGATGCACAGATTAATTACACTACAAAACAAATTACAAAAAAAGGACAATGTTTTCAAAAATTAAGTCTTTATAACAGTGACATAGGCATAAAATTGAGATAACAATCAAAATGATCTAAACTTGAGCTAGTGTAGTAAATAAGGGCCTTTATTTAAATTATGAATAAAAAAACAAAAAGCTGAATCTTTATGTCTTCTTTCTTTACAGGAAGTGCACCCAGTAAAGTTTATGGACAAATGAGAACCATTGCCTCAAGAGCAGCAAATAGGTTTTAGTTGGGTTTTGGTTTTGTTTTTCAGCAATAAAATAAAGTTTGTACATAATATGTGACAGTGTTGTTTCTAGTTTTCTTTACAAATCACTCTGGTACAAATTTTGAATGCCTTATCTTCCACTCCCTTTCTCAGATCAAATTGAAACTTAACATAATTATTTCTGTTCCTTAAAAACATGAATTATATTTTGAACTGCTGAAAGACCAATTGTTATAGTCGGCCTGACCTCTGACATGGCAAACTGTGATCGGTGGAGACCAATAACTCATTGAGGTGGCAATGAGCATTCAAAGACAGACTCAAAATGTTTCAAATGTTTGGATATGCATAAAGAAGAATCTGTAAAGTTTTTAATAATGCCAGAAATAATTGTCATGGGCAGATTAATTTGAAATGTACCAGTAACTCAAAAGACAATGTCAGACCAGTATGATTTTCACAACAGTAACAAGAGGTAGTCAATATGTAGAAACAATCAGGTCAACAAACACTCATTGAACCAGCTACCAGTCCTTGGTGTTCATTCTAGGTCAGAAAACACAAAACGATCACAACTTTTTTAAGCCTAGAGCCCAGGAGGGAGAAGTAAAGCACCGTTTTCAGACCTTGTGATCTGTTTGTATGGCCCATGGTTAACGTTAGTGTCTTGTGGCTAGCACAACGACCAATCGCCTTTACTTTCCCCAATTAATGTCAGGTAGCCATTTGAGTTGGGTTGTCTCAGGATCATCCGAAAAATCCCAAAAGTTAAAAATTCCGGTCTTCACCAAGATTTGAACCCAAAACCCTCAGTTCGAAAGCCAAGCACTTTTCCACATAACCACCATGCCAATCATGAAAAGTGGAAGTACATTTTATCACTAATGATAAGCAGACATTATTTTTCACTGCAGTTTATTATTAAATAATTATTTTTTTAAACGACTGCAGTGGCGTAGCTAGGGAGGGGGGAGAATTTGAAAATTACCCCGGGCTCCCACTTGAAGGCCCCCCCCCCCCCAAATAAGTGTTTTTACATTAAAAATTAAATATAATATATGCTGGGCCCCCAAAGAGGTCAACCCCTTCCCGCCGGGCCCCCTAACGATGGATAATTCTTATCTACGCCCCTGACCGATTGTCTATTTTTCCCACAAAAATGGTAGGGTCGTCAAAAGAAGTGACTATCTACACCGTAAAACAGCGGTGCTAGTACTTACGGTAGAGAGGCTGGTAGAAGATGAATGGAGAAGCCAACTTAATCTTCTTTGTGTCAAAAGACCATAAAAACAAGATCTCTCCAGGAGATACACATAATGTAATGTTCTTGGTGCTTGTATATTGACTAGCTCTCGCTATTATAAGAAAGTTCACTATACAGGCGATGTAGATAAGCATTTTGTTTGTCATGGCCAGTTTAGTATTTTCCAAGACATGCTTTGAGAGTCTTGCCTTCCTTGTGCTGACTGTATATTGCTAGCAGCCTACATTTAGACTTTGAAGTGCAATGTTTGTCAATCGTAGAATTGAAAGTTGTGTTGGTAAAAATGTGGGGGGAAAAAAGTAAAAGTTGATAAACGTTTATATTTTTGAAAATTATAAAAACATGTTGTGGAGGTCTCGGGACTGTAGCCCCGCCTGCCCTGTTTTAAAGTTCGGCTAGGAACGTGGTATACATTAGGTCTATTTAGACAGATTAAGTCATTTATGTACAAATAATACTGGTACGCGCACTTCTTTGAATACATAAATATAAAGAAGCAAATATTTCCAGAATCATTTTTTTTTTAGTAATGTTTATGACCTGCAGCTTTTGCTGATTGATAGTCGTGGTGACCGTTGACTTTCTGGTAGAACATTGTATAGCCTAATTATACGTTTTTTTTTTAGTCCAAACTGTTACAGGTGGGAGCGTTTCAACAGTAGGCCTATAGAAGTCGACAAAGATTAGAGCGGGAATAAAATAATTAGGATGACTACATTCACGACTTATAGAGGAGCGAATCATGAGGCCATCTGTTATACGCCGACCAAAATGTTCTGTCAAGAACTTGCTGACTGAGTTTGTATTTGGAATGTCTGGAAACAAAGAACAAAGTGAAAGACTCATTGAAAGCAATATTTCTTGTCAAAACAATGGCATCATTGGATTCATTGTATGGCTACATTACATGTGGACATTTTTGTGTGTTTCATTTTCTTTTTGGACCTAGTGGAGAGCACTTGCGGATCCAGGACTTTTGAGAGGGGGGGGGGCGATTTTTTTTCCAAAAAACGCCCAGTAAACCCTAACCCTATGTATAAACGCATACACACACACACACACACATATGTATGAAAGTCACCAGCTATTATTGTCCTTGTGTAGTGTGGAAGTTGTAGGTCTATTTCTGCTGTTGAAGATTGTGGGCAATAGAAGTCTTTGATGGTGTACTTAGTTCCTCCCCTCCAAAGAAGTATTTCTTGCATGTCGAGATCTGTAGTGTTCTGTACGTGTTTGACTGTTGCTTGAGTGTCGTTTCTAATGAGGGTCATAATTCCCTGACATTAGGTGCAAAGGCATCTGTACAGTGTGGAGCCTGTACTGTTTATTTTTTTCTTGGGCAGTAGTGTTTCTTGTAATAGCGCTATGTGTATATCATGCTTATTGAGTGTGTTTTGAAGTTCTGTTGTCTTGTTTTGTAGGCCTAAGATGGAAAACAAATTATATGAAGATATTGTTGTCATTACAGACCCCCAATTCATTCTGCAAGCACTTAACAGCAGCACCCCAAACAGCCCAAGAGAGTTAACAACACTAATTGTGATATTACATCAGATGATATCAAAATTAAATATTAACATCACATTACAGTGGATCCCTGGACACATTGGCATCATGGGAAATGAAAAGGCAGATAAACTATCAAAGGCAGGTTCATCTATGGAACAACCAGATAGACCTGTAAGCTACCTCACCCTAAGGTCAATGTTAGTCAACAATCACAAAGAGAAGTGGCTCAACCAATAGGCATCAGGAAACACAGGCAGAGCCATGTACAAAGAAATGACTATGTCCAACAAACTGGACAGTATTAACGTCCTCCCCCGCAAAGAGCAATTTACAATCTTCCAACGAAGAACTGGACACACACCTCTGTTAAATTACCATCTGAACAAAATAAATTCCACACAACTCCCCCTTATGAAACTGTAAACCATATCCTCTTTGAATGCCCCTTCCTAATCCACCTTAGGCAGACCCTACTTCCACTCCAGCCCAACATAACCAACACCCTGTTCGGCAGTGCTGAACAACTGAAGAAAACAGCACACTTTTTTTCCTTGGCACAGTCTGCAAAAGAGCTGACAACTCAGCACTTTCAGGTGCCCTCTTGGATGTCTGAAGTCAAATACTTTGTGGTTGTAACCAAGAATTTTTTCTTAGGACAAGAGTTAACCCAGCTCTAAATGGATACTTGGCTACAGATAGATGGGGAAAAGAGTGTTGTTTTAAAACACAAGACTCTTGTGGTTCCACGACAATTCATTCACTGACATTTCGTTCACCGACAAATCGTTCACGACTTTTCGTTCACCCGATATTTTGATCACCCGATTATTCGTTCACTCGACTTATCGCTCACCAACAACTTGTTTACAGACAACTTTTTCACCAACAACTAGTTCACTGACAGTTGGTTCACTGACTATTCGTTGATGTGACAAATCGTTCACTGACTATTCGTTGATACGACAAATCGTTCACTGACTATTCGTTGATACGACAAATCGTTCACTGACTATTCGTTGATACGACAAATCGTTCACTGACTATTCGTTGATACGACAAATCGTTCACTGACTATTCGTTGATGTGACAAATCGTTCACTGACTATTCGTTGATGTGACAAATCGTTCACTGACTATTCGTTGATACGACAAATCGTTCACTGACTATTCGTTGATACGACAAATCGTTCACTGACTATTCGTTGATGCGACAAATCGTTCACTGACTATTCGTTGATGCGACAAATCGTTCACTGACTATTCGTTGATGCGACAAATCGTTCACTGACTATTCGTTGATGCGACAAATCGTTCACTGACTATTCGTTGATGCGACAAATCGTTCTCTGACTATTCGGTCACAGACAAATTGTTCACTGACTATTCGTTCACAGACAAATTGTTCACTAACAAATTGTTCACTGGATAGTAACATACTGTTAATAATGGGGAACCTCTATTACTTCGACACCTTTTAGATCACCAAAAAAGACTGCCTTTGGCATACGTTCGTCTCCCATACGGGATACATGCCCTGACCAGCGTAACTGTCAGACCATAAGAAGTCCCTCTATACTGTCCATACCGGCGTTCGCAAGGACATCACTGTTTGTAGTGCGGTTTTGCCACCGTATGTCCATGATGGAGCGCATGCATCTTTGGTAAAAGCGCTCAAGTAGTCTTAGTTGCTTTCTGTATAGTATCCATGTCTAAGATCCATATAGAATGGTTGAGAGAACAACCGCTTGGTAAACATTGATTTTTGTAGACAGGCGGAGCGATTTATTCCTCCAAACTCTCGCCTGAAGGCGTTCAAAAGCGCTACTAGCCCTGGCTAGTTATGGTTATCAACTTCCCCTAAAAGTGTCATATGAAACTATACTACACTGATATGTGGTCTACTATGTTAAGGGGCTGTCCGTTTATGGTGATCTTTGGGGCTGAGTAGGTTTTATTGGGTGACTTCTGGAACATGATTTCTGTTTTCCCGAGGTTATAAGATAAACCGAAAAGGCGGCAGCGAATGCAAATTAGTTGACCGCGTTCTGGAGATAATCTTCGTTGTGAGCTAGCAGGGCGCAATCATAGAGAAGCTCCGTTTTGACCATCTCCTTTGTTTTTGTATGGGATAGTGAAGTCGAAGATTGAACACATTGCAGTCCAAACGAAACCTGATGTAGATGCCTTCATGCAATCGCTGCCTCATTTGACCCAGCATTATGCCAAAAAAAGATAGCAAATAGTATAGGAGCAAGTACTAAGACTGTGCGCCAATGCAGTTTTTCTTTCTTCATTTGTTCTAGCATCCTGTGATCCATTGTGCTAAAATTAGACATTCTCAGAGCTCAATCTAACCATGCTGACATACACTGAACGTGAGTCACAAAAACATCGTGCTGCCCAAGTTTATTACCAAGATGCTTCCAGTCAGGGCCGGTCTTATACGCCACTGCAACTTATGCTACCGCAGTGAGCCTCACAACTTCATAGGCTCGCGCTAATTCTAGATGTAAATTATTAAATTAAACCATTTTAACTTATACAGGTTTCCCGTGCTTCATGATTTTTAGGAGCTTTTGAAAACCTCATGAAAATGCAAAATATACGAAAAAGTCCTGACATTGTTAAAATTTCATGAAAACTCATAAAATCTCATGAAATATAGACAAAGTTGTAATTTTGGGCTATCATTCAGTATGGAAAACGTCAATCATATGCACGATAAAAACGGCATTATACATTACCCGTAACTATAGCATCTGGTGAAAGAAGCTTCTTGCGCCTCAAACTAATCAAGAATTACTTAAAGTGAACAATTCACGAAGATAGATTGAACAATTTGGCGATTCTTGCTATTGAGAATGATCTATGTAGAAAACATAATTTGTATGAAATACTGCATGACTTCGCTACACGTAAGGATCGTAAAGTAAAGTCCATTTGATCGTGATTTTGTACTAAATAGAGAATGAATAAAATGTAAATACGAATTTAATTTCTAATACAAAATCTTAAATTTCACTGATTATCATTATCCCTACCCAGACTTGGCCCGCGCAATCCGTTTCACATAGGGCCCCGCAATTGTTAGGACCGGCCCTGTTTCCAGTGGCAGTAAGAACAAGAACTAAGTGTGAGATAGGAGCTACAGTAGTTAATTGACTTTCGCAGATCCGACTTTCGCGGAAGGGTTTTAAAAACATATTTTTTAAATTTTTATTTTGATAGCCTCTTAGAATCGGCAGGTCATAAGATGCTTCCTGAAACTGAACGGTATTTCGAAACCAAAAGTATCACGTTAAGAACTACATAGTAATTTTTATCATATTAAATCATATAGTATCTATTTTATATATCATAGTTTATGAGTACTGATATAATTTTCGAAGTTGGCGATGACAATGGAATCTCCGATTGCGGGATCCCCCTCAGGCGAGGGGCCTGGGGTGGTTGCCCCACTTGCCAGTTGCCACCCCCTAAGGCCGCAACTGTTACTTCCAATCTCTCGACTAAGCGAATTTTCTACTATTTATAATTTTTATTCGTATATTCCAGACGTTCACCTTTTCAAGTCCTTTCAAGATATTTTGGCCAGAAAATAAGCTACATGAGTGATTTTAAACATTTTGTGTCAATTTGTGTTATCGTTTTAAAAACAAATAAAATAACCTATTATCGACTTCTGTATTATCTGCTAAAAAAAATTAAATTAAAATAAATGTGATATGTAAGAAAAGCGAAATGATTAGTAGTTGTTGCGCCTAAACCATGCAAACCAAATTATATCGCTCTATCAATTTCTCAGTATGTAGATTTGGCGTTCTTAAAGTGACCGACGGACAGACGAATCGACAGACATACCACAGTGCCTTTTCTCACATTGAGAACCTTTAAAAAATATCTTTGGGTCTCTGTGTACATGTGCATCACAAAGTCTCCTGTGTACACGGCAGTGGCGTAGCTAGAGTATATGATGCCTGGTGCGGTACCTCATCTTGATGCCCCCCCCCCCCCTTCCCAAAAAAAAAAAAAAAAAAAAAACAACTAACTAATTAATAACATTGCAAAACCTGTTCAAAATAATATGTATTCATTAATCAAATATTGTTAATTCAAAAAAAAAATCACTTTTATATAAACATACTACAAATGAATTTTACTCGCTTTCTTGCTGGCCAAAGTATCAATAATTTTATCGAAATCCATTTTTTTCCACCAGCTCTTGTTCAATGGACAAAATGGCCAAATTAGTGAGTCGTAAATTTGTCATCGTTGATCGCAAGTAATTCTTGATCAGTTTAAGTTTGGAAAAACGTCTCTCGCATGTATCTACGCTTACCGCAATAGTCAAAAATATGCGAATCATGATGACGATATTCGGGACTGAATCATCTAGGTGATATTTGTTTTGGAAATTCGGAGGCTTCTGATGAAACTGTTGAAGCCTCTTTCACTCCAGCAGAAATTCGTTTTTATCAATGTCGCTAGGAGTACTATCGAGATTGATTTCGACCTGAGGATTTAATAGATGGGAAGGCGACAAAAATTCATATCTATCTGCTACATTATGAAGTTGTTCGAATCGGGTGATCATTTCTTGAACAATCCTGTCCAAGGTAGAATAAATTCCCCTTCGTAGCTCTTCTTTGTGTGTAATCACTTTTCTCACCAGGCATCTTTTTCTTATGGCCCATACGTTTTTGAGGTTCTGTACTGATTTTCAGATCTGAGCACACGCTTTCGGCAGAGGTAATGCTGGCTTCAGCGATGTCCTCTCGATTACTACTTAAAAATGTCTCTAGTGTTTTTAGTTTGAGTGAGCAGTCTCGAATAGACAATCCTTGTTTTTGAAGGTAGAATTGCGCATCATTAATTTCAGTTAATACAGGAGCCCAAAATCCAAGACAGGTGACAAAATGAAAAGACTGAACAGCAACCAATAATCCACCTGCTTCAGATCTAGTCGATGAATTTTCATCTCTGCTAGTTAATGTCTCCAGAGTTTGAGCAGGCAATGAATAGTGACTTCTAGAATACGTTTTTGGACACCGTAGTTTTGACCTTTCATGGCCGTAGCATTTTCATAGCCTTGACCCCTGCAGTCCATTATGTCTAAGCCATCCAAACGCAATTTCTCTTGAATCATCTCAGCGATTCCAGAAGCATGCGTGTCCTTTGTGTCGATGAAGTCAACAAAAGACTCACGAACCTGCAACCCGTCATTCTCCATGACAACATACCGTAAAATTTGGGAAGTTTGATCCAGCTTTAAGATGTCACGTGTACTGTCAAAAATAATACAGAAATATTTGGCTTGTTTTACTTGCTGTATGATTTGTTTTTTTAGCGTGATCCCCCAATTTTGTAATAAATTCATTTAGTATTTGTGGAGACATGTATATATTCGGTCTGGAACAAAGCTTAGTTCGAAGCACATGCTCCCTCAAGAGTGGATCGTATGTTGATAGTAATTTTACTAACTCTCCATGTTTTCGTCTCTTGTATAATTAAATCTTGGGCCTTGTTGTCAATACTGTTCCCTACTCTCAGGCACACTTCAAGTTCCCTCCAAGCAAGCGATGACTGAATGTGAGCTCTGCTGGTCTCATGTTATTCTATTTTCGGGGATAACCTCCACCACTCATTGAATCCATCTTTGAATTTAAATGAAGATGATGAAATCTTAACAAACGAGGCCCCTTTACTTTTAAGGAGGAAGAGGGCGGTACTTACGGCCTACGAGCGCTACAAAAGGGGCGACTCTAGGCTACCCACCACAATCTTAGTGCAACAGTGGAGAGAGAGGAACCGCATGAAAATGCGATCGTTCCTCCACATTGCGGCCAATTTGTCAAAATCATCTGGGCTCTCCACTGATAGAATTCCTATTAGAAGAATTAGTACTTGCCCTCCGTGGAGGAGAATGCCGGCCCCACCAATAAGCATGTCACTTATAGGGAAAGAGGGAGCTACCAAGAGGCGATTAACACCTGCCATACTCCAAAACTGAGCATCAGCTACATTTAAAGTCCTACCCATCAGATGCCATTTTCTTCTATACCGATGGGTCGGTAATGAGGGACCCCGATAGATCTGGGTATGGGGCCCTTATAGACTACACAGACCGGACAGAACCAGAGATGCCGATTTCTCCGTCTGAGCTTAAAAGGGTTTTGAGGCGCCAGCCAGACTATTCAGTCTTGAGCACTGTTCATCATTTTGTTTACGTTACAGTATTACATTAACTAGTTAGTTAAAAAAAACTCGTAGAAAACAAAGGTTAGCTTATTTAAAAAAATGGACATTACAATAGAATTATTTCCAAAATTAAACTATTAAGAATCATAAAGAAATGAATAAACTAAGACAATTGTTTAGAGATAGAGTTTAGAAATATATTTGTAAACTCAATATCTAGATTAAACCAGTGGACTAAACAATGAAGTAAAAAAAGGTTGGCCTATCTTCTTCTTCTTCTTTATATTACAAAGCATCGATCAGTGTAGTAACAACATGTACAGTGTGTCCGAAAAAATCTTGTAAATTAGATTCAAACTGTTCTATAGCTTACATTGTATGGAAGAAATAGTCAAGGAGATGAAACAAAATAGCGACATGACTAGTTTATAAATCGTTAGTTCATGTTTAAAATACACTAGTTTATGTTTGTTCGTGTCCATACAATTAGTCGTTTTTACTGAAACGCTCAGGGAAATTGGAAATTAATACACACTGGGGGAATTTTGGTGCCCCTCTCCACTTGGTGCCCTGTGCGGCCCGCACCACCCGCACATTGGTAGCTACGCCACTGGTACACGGGCATCACATAGTCCTCCTGTGTACACAAGCAGCACGCAACTGAAAGAATATGAAGAGTCGATTACATTCTGCAAATACTTACACAATACTTTGGCCGTACCCTCCACCTTTATGCTATTTTCACTTTCACTAAAACTGTCCACATTTCATCAACCCCCTTTATGGCCAGTGTATAATAGTATAGGTTACATTTTATTGTAACTCCCCCTATAATAGCCCTCCTAAATACATTCAATTCTGTGAACTCCCCTCCCTTTTTTCGCCCCTTCTCTGCAACTCAAAACTCTTGAATTTTAGGTAGTATCTGTTACATCTAACTGCACGACCCTCTTCAGAACGCTTCCCCTCCCAAACACAAAATTATTTGTCAGTGACTTGGATGACCAATATCACTTATCCACCCTCTGATTTAACACCTTAGATAATAGCCCTATATGTTTTGTGGGAATTTTTAGCTTTTATCAAAATATTTGAAAGGGTCTTTGACCCTTTCCAACACCATCATTTTTTAATCAAGTGTTAAAAATCATCTTAGGATCGATGCTACGAATTCTCTTTTAACTTTTATGTAAATCGAATTACTAAAAATAAGTTGTGCAAAGAACGCTAGTCAAATAAAGTATACAAAAATAAAAATAATTTTAAAGACTTAATTTAATTAAACGAGTGTCCTTCAGATCAAAAGTCTGATGCTCTACCGAATGAGCTAACAGAGTGTTTTAATATCAGAGCAAATTAAGCACAAAAAAGTATATTTCTGTATTGTTCAAAATGTCGGATTTATTAAAACATGTTTGAACAAATTGCTAATTAAAAAAATCGTTTATGGTAAATATAAACCCCTTTGATCTCAATCCTAAAATGTTCTTAGTTATCCGAGGCACAGAAAGGTTAGGTTTTAGTGATCTTTTCATCCACGGAAAGTTGGAGAGTTAGTCGTAGGGGAGTCAATCAGTGCCCCTTTCGCTTATACTAGAGATTAGAAACAGTCATTACTTACCTTGGCTTCTACAAAATACTAGACCGCTTTTCGTGCTGATTATTTATTATTTTTGTTTAATATTTTTGAAAATAATTGTTCTCGCTATTTCTTCCTCATGTATCTAATAAAATATTGAATCAATAAACAAAAATATCCAATAAGCATTAAGCGATAATTGAATAATTCTACTCTATGCAAAAAGAATAAACCAACGATTAAATTCTCGAACATCACATGCACCTCTCTCACACACACACACACGCGCGCGCGTGCACATGCACATCCCATTCTGCACATGACAACTCTAACGTGTAGAACCCCCCTCATCCTATTCTGCAGTTAGTTTCCCAGTCCTGTAATACTATAGTAGACTATATTAATACTCCCCCCCCCCCAATCATTCAGCCTATATTACACCTCCCAAACCTAGCTCCCCACATACTAGTCGTTTGTTATTAGAAATTCTTATCCTGCATAAACTCTTATTGCTATAATCAAATCTATCTCTATGCTCTTCTAATCTTATATCACTATTTCACTGGATTACTTCCCTTATTTCTTACTTTCTTTTTCACTCTAAATTTTATTCCTGACTGAATGACATATAGTTTTGTATTTGATATTTATTACTAATGAAATACCACCCTGCTCGAATCGGGATTCGTACCCGACACCACTTGATTAGAAATTTGACTGAGAGGCAAACGTCTATACCACTAAGCCACACATCCATGTAAAAACTGACAGAACAACAACATAAGAAGAGATGGACTTTAAATCCAATTGATAATAAACTGTTGACTGATGAGGACAAGAACATTTGGGCAAATAGTGTTCACATTTATTGAAGGTATATAAAAATCCAAGATATATTTATATTTTATATAATGAAAATTGAATGAAATGTCAAGATGGCGTCCAAACATTCTAGGCCTAGACTCTATATACATTTGCCTACAGCTCGCGCTAGTTGTGAAACTATCAGATTTATTAGTTTGAAACACCAACAAAGTAACGAGACAATTAATATCAATCTACACACTCGATTCATCATGTTTTTGTGTTCTTTATTGGCCTTTTCAATAGTGACCTTAAATAGATTTTCACATAATTGTAAGTAGTAAATAAAATTACATTTGGGCCTATCTATAATCGATATCTGAGTTATAAAACGAAAGATACATAATGTAAAATGTTAGCTTTTTAAAATTATTTTAGTTATAAATCAAAGCGCTCAATGTCTTATTTATATTCAATGGTATATGATTTAGTAGACTAATATATACCAAGAGTAAACTAAAACTTTCATCTACATTGATCCACAGTTAACTCCAGAATAATGACACTACGTTATACAGTCTATGCATTCTTAGTATATGTGCATTAAAAGAATCTCTCAGGCATAACCATGAGGCAGTGAAGCAAGAAGTAGCCCCAAATATTTCATACTAAGATAAAAATAGATCGTCATTGGATTAACATGTATGACTAGATGTATAACGCGTAGGACGTAATCATCTTCTTTTTTGAAGTAACGTCTATATTTTATAAGATAAGTATAGGAAACATATGACATTAAAAAATCATTAAAAAACAAGTCTTTAAATCTCGTCTTAATTTTCTCAATTTCTTGTGATATTCTCTTGACAACTAGAAATGTTAATTTTACTCTTTTTGCTTGCTATCAGTGTTCGAGTCAGCCGACCAAAGAACATTTGAGACTTCAAATGCAGGTGCGGCATTGGTGCTCAAAGTATCACCGACGTAAATATACATACTATGTAGTTGTAGCTGTTGGTATAAAAAAAATTTTGACTTTAAAGAATGCACCAAATTATTTCCTACAATTTGAGCTGCAGAAATGTATTCTCCCTGCACACTGTAAACTTTATAGTAAAAAGAGTGCTAGTCACAGAAAGTCATAAAGAACTTAAGGGGCTATTGAAGTGAGAATCACAGAGGTCTAGTAGCACACTTCTTATACTGCCTGTGGCTAAGTTAAGGGTAGAATCTAATTTCTATATTTTCGTTTCATTCAACAACTAAGACTAAAAACAGTTCAATAGATCGAGATGTTTAACGTAAACACGTTTTCTGTAATGTATGTAATAAATCTAGATCACAGACCTATATATATTATATCTAGACTGGACCTGCTAACTACAATGAGTGTTGTTTAGCACAGTCAAAGTATTATATCTAGACTGGACCTGCTAACTACAATGAGTGTTGTTTAGCACAGTCAAAGTTTTAGATTACTTTCTGATTTTACGAATTGTGATAGAGGAGTGGGAAAGATTCACTGAAAAAATAATAATAAATCAATCTGTTTTTCTTGACAGACTAAGTCGTGTAAAAACGTCTATTATTCAGAAGTCCATAACACTTAAGTGTCCTATGTATTATGTACTACACTGGAAGTGTGGAAGTGTTTCTCACACTTTTGACTGAACTCTATTCCTTCCCTTTATATAGGGAGAATTCAGCACTTCTTACAAAACTGAAAGTCTACAGTGTTGCAGTCATTCCCTAACTCTTATATGCTTCAGAGTACTGGACCTTATATTCCCGCCACATCCAAAAGCTAAACTTCATCCATCTCCGATGTCAGATAAAGATTCACCAGGTGAATTGATTTGATCAAATACCACATTTTGAGATCTTACTGCTGTCACGGATGAACAGTAGGCCTATCCATGTCAGAGCAGAAAGGTCCAAACTTCGATGGACTTGTAGTCTCACCTAACCAAACTTCGATGGACTTGTAGTCTCACCTAACCAAACTTCGATGGACTTGTAGTCTCACCTAACCAAACTTCGATGGACTTGTAGTCTCACCTAACCAAACTTCGATGGACTTGTAGTCTCACCTAACCAAACTTCGATGGACTTGTAGTCTCACCTAACCAAACTTCGATGGACTTGTAGTCTCACCTAACCAAACTTCGATGGACTTGTAGTCTCACCTAACCAAACTTTGATGGACTTGTAGTCTCACCTAACCAAACTTCGATGGACTTGTAGTCTCACCTAACCAAACTTCGATGGACTTGTAGTCTCACCTAACGTTCTTTTTTAAAGAGTGGAGTCGTGTGCGCGCTCTCCAGAGCTCCCTTAAAGAATGCACAATAGAGCAACGCTAACTCTTGATCTCTCCTCGTGAATGTTGGTGAATCACGGTAGTTTGAGATACCAGACAAGGAGATCAGTCAATAGCAATCAGATCACAAAAAAAGATGAGAACCAAAGCTGGCGACTTTACTATTGCAAAACTATCACTTCATAACCATCTTCAAGGTCATAGTTTAGAATTAGATCTAAAAAAAAAATCCAGTTTCTGCTAATGCTTAAGTTTTATTATTTTTTCTATTTGGTCAGTATTTAGTTCCAACACTACATTTCATTTCTGAACTAATAGTGTCACAAAACAACTTCCGATGTTATTTGCAACACGTGACACCTATCTTATCTATTCTGTTCAGAATAAGTTATCTGGATTTCTTATAGTAGTACCCTGTTAGTTTCATGAGCCTATAAATTCAGTAAGTAAGAAGTTTGATTTAGCATAAATACTAGATTGTATGTCGAGTGACTTTATTGTCAGCTCTATTTACTACATCCTTATGGAGATGGTTAAAAAAACAAAGCTTATATTCCGTGTATCAATTAGTTTGGATCATAGACTATATATTACATGGACTGCCAACTCTAGGCACTAAGCCTATATTTTTCAATAAACAAGTCCCGTTCACGGAGGCGTCCTTGGTTGCATGGTCTTCCGGTAGATTTTTTTTTACTATATAAAGAAACCATTCCCGAAGATTTTTACCACCACTTTTACAGCAAATCATGAATGGAAACTGAATTGTTAAAGAAGATGTTACAGAGGTAAGTGTGCACAAATCAATTTCTGACTTAGATCTATAACTGTAAAGCTTTATAACTGATTTTCTTAGCCAATATAGACTAATTAGCCAAGCCTGTATTTCGTGTATTTTCTTGTTTACGACATTGAATTGAGGTTCTTGTGAGAGCATAGCCTATATATATATAAACCAAATAGTAAGACTTATTCAGAAGGATAACCCGGTACATTTAGATCTATATGCTCTTACTTTAATAGGCTAAAATGACCTTTCGTTTATAAAAAGTCCTATATTATGTGTAGGCCTAAAGTAAAGATAATAAGTCTAGATGTAAAGTTTTCTCCGAGGTGAAAAATGTAAGAAAAGTATGTTTGGCCTATATATGGTGTCGATGATAAAATAGAAAAAGTACATTCTGTGATGTTTTATGGCAAGTTATTATAACACAGTGCAGGACAGACCACTGTCCTGTTGCCTCATGTTTCTCACGGCTATGGCCAAATTTCGAATCCCGGTGCCCCCGTGCCTCATATTCTGTTTGACTGCCCCAGACTTGCTGATCTCCGCCTCAACAGGTCAGAGAAACCAAAAATTCTCGACCTGTACGATGACATATATGCTCTACGCAAATCAGCAGGGTTTCTGTCCAGGGCTTTTGCAAGAGAAGATTTGAGCCTCTCAAGCCCTCACTCAAATGGAGTTTGATGATGTTGACTTTTTATGCCCTTTTTTCTGTCTTGGTGAGAGTTATTGTAAGACTGAAATATTGACTAGCCTTTGTAATCGTTACTGCGACGGTAGTGAGAGCCGCATCGTCGTCAAACTTCAGTTCCCTAATAAGGATATGTCGTCTCCTCGTTTTGGTCAAGCCAGTTTAAGAAGACTTCCATCTTCCAAGGTGCTATGAGAGTACAGACGAAACAATTCAGAATAGTGTTGATGGCCAAAACCCATCCTTGTTTTACCCTGCTCTTGATAGATAATACCGGCACCTAAAAGTCTTAGAGGAAGAACTGTCAAACTTTACAGTTCCTATCATGTGAAACTGACAGTAGTTTCAATAGCTTATTTGGACAGACAATTTTCACTAGTAAAAACCACTTCTGCTTAGTGTGAGCATATTGCTAAATGAAGTTCATATTTCTATTACTTTCTACTCAAGTCACCCTAGAAAAATTTTATTTAAAGCGAAAACTTTTTATAATGCATTTTTCGTTTGTTTTTTTTTACTAAAGGAGCATACTACTTCCAAAAACCTGATTTGATAGTCACTAACTTTCAAATTGAAGGGGATCTACTACAAGCGAGATTTTTTTTTACTTTCTCCAATAACATTGTGTTATCAATACATGTGTTATCAATACATGTATCACTTTAAATTACTTGTAATTGTGAATATTTAATCCTATGCATAAAATTTATTTACATTAAAAAAAAATCATTAAAGCAGGCCTAATTGTATAGAAAAAATATTTCTTGTGATTGCATTGAAATCAGCTTTAAAGATGCTGTCCATTGTTGTAACATAAAGTAGTCTTACATTTTTTATGAGCAAATATATATATTTATAACATGTCTAAACTAGTTTGAATTTCTTTTCTTTTTTTCTCAGCTGCTCATGAATTTTGAGATTTTACAGCTAATAGAGGAACAAATTTTATCTGCTTCCACTTAGACAAACAGCATGGAAATGTGCTATTGTAATGAGTAGAAGATATTTGTCATTTAGAGTATCATGTGTCATTGACTTATGAAAACAAAATGCAACAGCAAATTATCAGTCCACACGTTTCAAGATGAGGAAAAGAACAGTATAAGCTACATTCATTGATGCATTATTTATTCAAAAATGTATAGTCAACCCAGTCATCACTCCATTTTTTATGAAGCCAGTTACAGTTACCATGAAGGGATGAAATTTCAGATAATATTCTGTTTGTTTTATGAAATGAGAATAGGCCTACATCAGAAATTGAAATGTTCATATTCAGTATTTAATGTTTCATCTAAAAATGATAATTATATTAATACATATTTGATGTACAAACAAATGAAAACCATTCAAACACTTTTTTTTTTTTGTGAAGTATAGATGATTAAACTTGTAAGTGTCTGAACAATACTACATCGACATTAACTTATTATTATAGACTTTTTACAGGAATATATCTTAAGTTTGACTGAAAGAGAAAGTTGCTATAATTTAAATAATAAAATTTAATAGTTTGAACATGTAACTAAAAATTGAATAATGCTAGCATTTATTGACAAGTGAATATTGGTAATGATGTGCTCTCTATTTAAATAATAATAATAACAATAATATTAGTAAGAACAATATTATCTTCACTTTCTTAATGTTATTAACACAATATTTCCTGAAAGATTTTTTTAAATTATAGAAATATTGCTCAAGTCTTCAGAAATGGTAGTTTTCAGAATCATCAAATCAAGGACAACATAGTATTCATGAACTTCCAGCTATCAGCAAGCTCCTAGTAGGTATTATGGAGCACATTCTCCTTCAACTCAGAGGATCACAGGTACTGGACAAATTCTAGTACTGTTGATGGAATAGAAACAATATGCATTAAATTCATAACAAGTCACCAATTCAATCTTAGTTTCATATAGTACCAAACTTCCATATGTTCAAGTCCTTTAAGGATAAAATCAATTCTGAAAACATCTAACAAAACAGTTTGCTAAAAAGTATATTAGGAGTATAGTAAAGTATATTAGAGGTTTTACATAAAAAATGCTATGGGCACATATTATGAAACAAAAATATTACAACAAAAAAAAGGAATAATATAATAATAACAATATTTAATCTTTGACATTATATGCAGTAATATTATGAAAATTTAATGAATCATTAAATGCACTTGAAAGTGAAGGAAACAGATTTTTAAAAAAAATTCAGGAAATTTTCTGCACAAGCATGCTGAGGTAACCCAAATAAAGAGAGTCATTGAATATTGTACTGAGTGTTTGAAACATATTTTTTTACTGCATACATTAAAATATGAACATATCTTTGCAAATTTAAAGGGAGAATTTGAAGACTGCTTTTATTCTTTTTGCACTAAGATAAAAGTATTAAATTTTAAGCTGCCCTACTTACTGGAAGGAGGCCTGGTGGCTTAGCAGTAAAGCGCTTGGCTTCCGGACCGGGGACCGGAGTTCAAATCCTGGTGAAGACTGGAATTTTTAATTTGAGTCTGAGTCCACTCAGCTCTAATGGGTACCTGACATTAGTTGGGGAAAGTAAAAGCAGTTGGTCATTGTGCTTGCCACATGACAACCTCGTTAACCGTAGGCAACACAAGACACAGATATTTTACAAAGAGAATTAGATGAATTACAGAAATGGGAATCAAATTGGAGCATGTCTTTCCACCCAGAAAAATGTCAGTTGTTAAGAGTAACAAAAAAACTAAAACAAATTAATTCCACTTATCTTATTCATGGCAAACCAGTAACACAGACTAAAAACGCAAAATACCTAGGTGTTATAATAAATGAAAAACTGTCATGGAATCCACATATTGATGAAACTACAAAAAAATCAAACAAAGCATTAGGATTTGTTAAAAGAAATTTCTATAAATCAAATAAGAACATAAAACTAAAATGTTATTTAACCTTGGTTAGGCCAATAATAGAATATGCATCCTCTGTTTGGGACCCCTCAACTCAAGAAAACATTAAGAAACTAGAACAGACACAAAATAGAGCAGTGCGATTCATAACAAACGAATATTCACATTTGACTAGAGTAACACCTTTAGTAAAATCACTAAATTTAGAAAGCCTTCAGGACAGAAGGCTCAAAAGTAAAGTAGCAATCATACATAAAACACTGAACCATAATCTTCAAATATAAAAACAAAATTTAATAAAATACTCTGAAAGACACAAAGATAAAGGCACATTCCTCGTCCCATATGCTAGGACAAATTTGTACAAATACTCCTTCTTCCCTAGTGCTATTAGAGCATGGAATGGGTTGCCTGAGCTAGCCAGGAAAACCAGTGACTTGGCAGAATTTAAGTCATTGGTTAATATGCATGACTAAATGCATGATGCGTAGGACGTAATCATCTTCTTTTTTGAAGTAACGTCTGTATTATATAAGATAAGAAGATAAACAGAATGGTCAGAAACAGATGATCTTTACATCATCTGCCCTATCGATCACAAGGTTTGAAAAGGAAACTTTACTTTTTTTTACTTACTGGAAGTTTTGTAGGAAGAGTTTCTGGCATAACAAGTGAGTTTTGTGGCATTCATCCTATTGATAAACTTTTAGGAATAAGAAAGCATCATTTTCTTTTTGAAATATACATCTGCGGAAAAGAAAAGAACAATTGCTTTTAATGTGAGCAATAATAAAATTCTAATTAAATTTAAAAAATCTCCAAAATATTTATAGTGACTTATTATGAATTATGTAAAGACTTTCTTTAAGCATTTTCTCAACTCATCTGACATCCTTTTCCACCAAGATAACTGGTTAATCTGTACTCCTAATTGATAATTGTTGCATAATATATATATATAAATATAAATAAAAATAAATAAATAAATATATATATATATATATATATATATATATATATATATATATATATATATATATATATATAGTAGTGTGTTGTGTGTAAGGTCGTATTTGCAGATAAAGTTTATAGCCATAGGTCACTACATCTGGGTGAAAGTCTACATGTTTATGTGTACAATCACTTTCTATAGATAAAAATGCACATTATCTTGAAATTAAAATCAAATTGAATAAAAAATATTTGTAGATCTGAACAAAAGTTGGTAAAGATGTAAGATTGTAGGCTTATTGACTCACTATATTGTTATTTTATTTAGACTGACTCATTCACAGACTTAACTTAGGCCTATATCACCCATTATATACAAAGTTAATAAATGACACTCTCAAAAATGTATTGACTCTTTCAGTAAATCGCTTATCACATTTAAAATATACATATTAAAAATAATAATAATAATTATCAAATGTGATGAAAAAAAAAAAAAAAACAAATAATCCAAACTGGCAGCACCAATTAGCAGACAATTAATGTCGTAAACAAGAATACACGAAATACAGGCTTGGCTAATTAGTCTATATTGGCTAAGAAAATCAGTTACAAAGCTTTATAGTCATAGATCTAAGTCACAAATTGATTTGTGCACACTTACCTCTGTAACATCGTATATGACAATTAAGTTTCCATTTATGATTTACTGTAAAAGTGGTGGTAAAAATCTTCGGGAATGGTTTCTTTATATAGTAACAAATTCTACCGGAAGTCAATTTACCATGCAACCAAGGACGCCTCGGTGAATGGAACTTATGCTTAATTTCCTTAGTGTTGGCAGTCCATGTAATATATAGTCTATGGTTTGGATTAATCACGTCATTAAAGTTTTAATAGATCTAGAATAACAATAATAAATCTGTGCGATTAGAAATATTTTTACCAAGTGTTTTTGTTTTGCGCAGTTTCATGCTTTTAGCTTTTTTCAATACGCTATGATCCTATCGCTTGTCTGGACCAGTTGGAAAGGGGTGGGGGAGAAAGAAGGAGGTATCTGGGTGATCGCTTTCTTGTAATGTATTTATGAAAAGAAAAAAGTGAACTACTTGAATTCGAACTCATGGGCTAAAGACTTCTCAGGCTTCTCAAAACTGTATCCACTCTGCTAACTAAGAATGTATGAACATGGAATATTGTATTCTATTATTTATGTTTGAGTTCACTAAGCCTCAGACGACGACCTATAAAGGGGGCTAATTCAGCTTAAACCACCACTTCAGTCAAGTACAATTTCTTTCCCTTGTTCGAAATACCAAACCAATTAATTAATGACCAATTAATTGGTTAATTATTCAATTTATTCTTGTGTAGTCAAGTATAAGAAATAATTGTGCAACATTTCAGCTTGATCCGAGATTGGGTTTTGGAGAAATAACGTGTACAAACTTTTGATCAGACAGACTGAATGAGTTGATATATCTCATCTCTGCCTGTGGTCCCTTCAGGGGAAAAGGCCACCAACTAGCTTCCTCCAGGCATATCGGTTCTAGGCGAGTCTCTACAGCCTTAAGACTTGCCCATCTGTTTGGCATCTGCTTACAAGATCCGGACGTTCCATGTACCGATGGTGGTGGAGGTCCTGGTAGAGATGATGGTCTTCGGCCTGTCAGCTTTCAGATGACTCTGACTTTCACCGACATGCGTTATAAACCTTCCAGCTGGAGGTCTATCCTCTCCCAGGCCCGTGACATCTGTTGATTTGCTGTTTGGTGTTTCTGTAGCTAGTGATTTTTCTACAGTGTAGGGTAGCTAGCTCTACGTTCAACCTTTCTCCTTTCTCAGCCGGACTTGGGGCCGTCCTAACGCGGAGTTGAGTTGATATAGACTTTGTAAAAATAAGTTGAACTTTGAACTCTAACTCTAGTGCATCTTCCCTGGTTCATATCTAGGACTTGTAAAATATGAAACACTTCATGCATGTCTGAGAGAGATAAACCACTAGGCAGCCTATAAAGGGGCGTTAGATTGAATCCCGGATCGAGCTTAGTTTGTTGAGCACAGAACATTTCTCCCAGGTATCAATCCCTTGTCTAAAAGAGAAATGGGCCATTAAACCTGCTAGAGCACGAAAACTTCGCTAGTGGCTACAAAAGTCATTGAAAAAGATATCAAGATATTCACTGTGCAAACGTCTATTTAAAGAGTTTTGACTTTGCAATTTTTTAAAGCTCATAAAAATAAACACATAATCCTCTGACATGTTTTACAAAATATAATTTGTGAAAAAAATAAAACAAATGACTTTTTTTTTCTATTATGGATTGTCAGATTTCAAACTGTTTTTATGGGGCATAACAAGAAAACAAATAACAGATTTAAAAAAAAAAAGAATAAAATATACTCAATTAAAAAAACATTATATGCATTATCCTACATATTCTAAGCACTTCATCCGTCTTTATGGTCTGCTAATGATTACAGTTCTCTGCCTTTATGTGACTAGTGTGTTCACCATTGTGCTCCATGTTTATGGTTTTATTAACTGCGAATCTACACACTACATGACTGCTACACGCTTCACTATGTGTTAATTGCTTTAGAGATGTCTATTTTTAGGATGGACGACTAAATGATAATGTCAATCTTTCAGGATCTACTATACGTACAAGTAATGTCAGTAATGAAGCAGCCTCTAGAGCTGTGTTGGGTACATTCTAATAGTCTATCAAGGAACCAACATTTTTAGCCAAGTCACTCAATTAGATCTTGAAACTTTGAAGTTGTAGCACATTGTGTTGAAATTTATTTAAATGTAAAATCTTAACTTTTGTTTTTATTATTAGCAAAATGATTTTAACAATTTTTTGTGTGGCTGTTTAAATTTGCACAAGGTATAAATCTGTACAGTGTATAAATCTGAATAGTATATACTACTGCACAGTATATAATTCTGCTAGGTGTAAGTATTTTTATAGTATATAAATCTTTACAGTATATAAAAGAATCTACAATATATTGTTATAAGTCTTTACAGTACATAAATCCTGCGGTGTATACACGTTTAATTCACATTACTTTCAGATTTTCTCAAACTTTTGTTCAATCTACTAAAGGCAAGAACAGAGAACCTTGGAAGAAGTGTTTGGAAAAAGATTTTTGCATCACCAGAAAAGAAATATTAAAAAACAACAACACTCTGAGTGACATGGAGTCTGAAGACGTCAAAGTTGTCCCACAAGGTAGCTCAGATCATGTCTCACAAGGTAGCTCAGATCATGTCCCACAAGGTAGCTCAGATCATGTCTTACAAGGTAGCTCAGATCATGTCTCACAAGGTAGCTCAGATCATGTCTCACAAGGTAGCTCAGATCATGTCTCACAAGGTAGCTCAGATCATGTCTCACAAGGTAGCTCAGATCATGTCCCACAAGGTAGCTCAGATCATGTCCCACAAGGTAGCTCAGATCATGTCTCACAAGGTAGCTCAGATCATGTCTCACAAGGTAGCTCAGATCATGTCTCACAAGGTAGCTCAGATCATGTCTCACAAGGTAGCTCAGATCATGTCCCACAAGGTAGCTCAGATCATATCTCACAAGGTAGCTCAGATCATGTCCCACAAGGTAGCTCAGATCATGTCCCACAAGGTAGCTCAGATCATGTCCCACAAGGTAGCTCAGATCATGTCCCACAAGATAGCTCAGATCATGTGATTAGCAAGATATGTCTAATTTACTTGAGGAACATGAGAAATATAATATTTAAATATATATAAAATATATATGAGTGCTAGCCCCTACAATACATTCAATATATTTAAAATATTTTTGTGAATGTAATTGCTATATACGTTGCCTTAAAGTTCCAAGACCATAATTATTTTTTTTTTGGATGTTATTTATACATAAATAGCCTAATAGTCCTTTTTTCCATTGACAACATCATATAGTATTCAAGTGAAGTGCGTGAATGAACATAATGTCCATTTAGATGTCAACATTCATACATTACTAGCTATTACCACCCCGCCCCCCTTGTTTTTGTTTTTGGACGATGACAGAAAGTTATGGATTTTTGTGTGTGATCTACTAATGAAAATATTTCCATCCACTTTTAGCTCATGAATCATGTGAGGGTCACAAGACACAAGATCAGAGCAAGGAGTTTACTGGTAAATGTATTTAATGTTTTGTTTTGTTTTACATTTTATGTTTACCATCCAGAAAACAAATCTGGTTCAGAACAGTGGATGTAGAGGTTATTATATATTTTCACTCCAATACATTTGCTAAAGGAATTCTTTCTTGGTTGCCAGAATTTCTCTCACATCGTGAAAATGCAGGGTTTGCCAGATTTTTTTCTCATATTCTGGTTTGGGTTTGACAGAATTTCTCTCAGATTGTCAATGGTCAGGATTGGACTGAATTTTATATCAGATTGTCATTGGTCAGGGTTTGACAGAATTATATCAGATTGTCATTAGTCAAGGTTTGACAGAATTTTTATCGCATTGTTGGTTTGGCAGGATATTTCTCAGATAGTTATTGGTCAGGGTTTACAGAATTTCAGATTGCAGTAGTCAGTGTTTGACAGAATTTCTCTCAGGCTGTCAGTGATCAGTGTAAGCCGTGAAATTTCGTTAATAGTATTAAAATAGAATTAATGTTGCCACGAGAAAACTTGTTTATTGGAAAATGTAATTCGGTGCCATGTTCATTGTATATATAGGCCTCCTTCTCAACAAGACATATTGTGGAGTTGTTTCCCTTTATGATTACCCTTGCCGTTGGTGCTACAGAGAAAACAAAACCCACAGAGGTCACTTTTAGGAACTCCTGGTCAAAGGTTATAGCATTGCCATTTTTCAACACACGTTAGTATTTCGTCAGCAGTGACTCGTCTATAACAGATGGAAGCAAAGGTGCATTGGCGACAGACTGTTGGGGAAAGAATTATGTTTTCATAGTTATCATAGTTTCGTACATATAACTCAATGTTTACCTAGTTACCAGTGATGCCCAAAATACGTCCCGCGGGCCACATGTGTTCCATCCGTTCTGCTGAAACGTCGGCGCAAGGTGAAAAAAATCACCCCTCCACTAAAAACAATTTTTAAAAAAATATTTCCCTACGCTAGGGTCAATAAATTGTTACCAATAAGTCAACAGATTTGTTTTATAAAGAAAGAGTGGCTCATTTTCAAGAACATAACATTCAACATACAAACAAAAACAAAAAATAAGACGGCATTCCTGGTTTGAGACTTGACTGCTACATTAAACCTTGGCTGGAAGATTTGACCAGAATATTAACCAAAAAGTGACAAGAATATAAGTCGAGGACGAATACATAAAAATACTTTCTAGCAATGATGGAAAAAAAATGATTCTTGAAAAGAGCCCCTAACCCTTTCTCGTGACGATTGCAAGGCAAGTGCTAGATTTAAGTAAAAATTTCAGTTCATTAAGAGCTAACAAACAAAACAGATTTCGAAATGGTTTCTATTGCCTCTGACGAGTCTACCCACATATCTGTTATCGCTCGAAATTTTGGTATTTTTTTCGCAGTACATACAGCAATTTTAAAATCAGAGAAACATGAGTTGCATGCATGGGACCACCACTGGGAAAGTCCTGTTAAAGAAGTTTCAACCACCACAGAGGATCTCTTTCTTCCTTGGGAGAAATTAGTGGGAGTAACTACTGATGGTTCCACAAATATGGTTGAAAGCAAGAATTATTAGATAAGTTGTCGAGTCAAATGGAACCAAGTCTCTGTGGCTTCATTTGATTGAATTCACCAACAAACTCTATGTGGCAAGGTGCTCAGTCTGGACCTTGTGATTTTGATTTTGTTCAGATTGAACAATGTTGTTTCAAAAATCCATATGCGGCCAATGTGTCAAGTGACAGAACTGGAACTGACTTATAAACCCAGACAGACAGTTGACAGACAGTTGATTTCTACTTCGTATCGCCTGCAGAAACTTTTCTGAATCTCCAAATACAATCGTTAGGGATGATCACAAGAACTGAAAGCACTTGTTTGTGAAGACAAACCTTTTCAGTGGTGCGTCGTGCGAGACAGATGTTACGCAATCGTCTCACGGACGAACATCTAAAACTTTACATTCAGAGCTCCGACTTGCGAGGCTCATCTGTGCAGCCGAATATTTAAAAGTTGGTATAAGATAAACATCTCATGAATTACATAAGAACTCAATTCTCGGGTTTCTAATCAATTGGTTTATTGTCGTTTTCCTTTTTCTTTTTACCTTTTTGTTGATGTGGCCCGCGACATGAATGTTGGGAATTAAAATGGTGACTTGTTTGTTTTATATCTCTCATTGTTTTTGCTCCTTTACGCTCAGAACATATTAAAGTGCAAATAATTGTGATTAGTGAAAGGCTTCGTAGCGGCGAAATCCGGCGACAAACTTGACCAACTGGACACGCTATGTGTCAGTTTCGTTAACAGTGGATTTATAGCTTCAAAAAAGTAGAAATTGAATTTTAAAAAAACTTTTTTACATTACTTGTTTTTACATTGCTTGTTTTTACATTGCTTGTTCTTCTAATTAATCTTACATTATTTTCGCATTGCTTAAAACTTGTATTTGACAGGTGAATATGAGATTCAAGTGTATGAAGGATTAGAAGTTGATCTACACAAACATAATAGAGATTGTAGAAAGAATCCAGGTCATCAAGACTTTATACCTGTCTACAAATTTAGATTGACACACTTACCTGAAGCTCTGCGGGATGATCTTCTTTTTGACTTCATCAAAGTTACAGCTGACCTTACTGTCCGAATCAGCGTTAAGATGACCAGTCCAAACAGGCCCCAATTCTGGCCCAGGGGAGACAGACCATTTCCGCTGTATGATTTGAGAGGTAGTGAAACGTTAAGGTCCGGCACCGGGAGGATCTGGAATGTTAAGAAGGTCGTTAACGGCGTTGACCAGTTCGGGATCCCGAGCTTGGTTCACTGCTGGTGTAAGAAGTGCGAACGTAATGCACGGGGCGGCAGTTTGTGGTGGGAAGTGGAAGTGGACACAGCCACACACGTCATCTATGACGACATAGAGGCCAGATCTACCTCAGTTCGTCTGTTTTTTGACCAGCCCAACAGCCCCGCTGTGCTCCTCGATCAGGGCAGCTTTGTGGGGGTCAACATAGACAAAGACAGCACCCTGTTAAAGTATGTCACCTGTGACATCGAGCTGGGCAGTAGGCTGTTTGCTCTGTGGGATCGCTGGGACGGTCTCTGGAGTAAGGTTTGCGAGAAGTACAAGAAGACCCGTGACGATCACAAGCTGACCTTCATCGTGTCACACCCCCATGGCTTCTCCAAGCAGGTCAGCATAGGTCAGTGGGTGGAGAAACGACCAGAAGGCAATGTCGCTTATAACTTTCAGTTCTCCTATACGACGTGCACATGTCCAGGGAGCAGTGGCGCCCCAGTCAATATCCTTGGCTACAGTACTGGCTGGGGGGAACACAGTCACTCAGGGGCGTGTGATACTGAGGATGGTCTCAATTTTTGTGGCTTTGGTTATGTTGCTTAAAGATTGTGGTATGAAATGGGCTTCCCCCAGTCCTGGTGGTGTGTTACCTGATCCCCTCAGCTGCCCACAGACATAACAAAACCGCAAATGCTGTTCAGAAATCATGATACAAATGACTGTGGCTAGTTCTACCAAGATCCGGGTTTCCCCTTATTTCAATAGCAAACGAAATCATTAATATTACCAATAATTTATTAAATATTTAGTTCATTTTTAGCGGCCCCCGAAAGGGGAAAAGACGCTAATAGTTTTGTGCGAAATGTCTGTCCCTCTGTCCGTCCGTCCCGCCTAGATCTCGTAAACTAGAAAAGATATTGAAAATCCGACATCACAATATTTTAGACCATTCAAAGTTCTGATGCAACGGCTACTTTTTTTTTCTTAAGCGAAAAAATCTAATTTTAAAAATCAGTTATGCAAGCAATTTTTAAAGAGAAAAAGCTAATTAGTATGCATTATAAGTTAGACCTAATTTAAAACAAATAGTAATCTTGTAAATCTCATTTTCCTGAACATATTTTTATTGCGGCAACTAAAAATTATTTTTTCTTAAGGGATTCGAACAAGAGATTGAGCCATTTCAAAACAATTAGATCAATTATAAGACATCAGTTAGACCAGGGGAGGTGCGGGGGCTGAGCGGTAAAGCGCTTGGCTTCAGAACCGGGGGTCCCGGATTCGAATCCTGGGATTTTTAACTTTGGAATCCTTGGGCGCCTCTAAGTCCACTCAGCTCTAATGGGTACCTGACATTAGTTGGGGAAAAGTAAAGGCGGTTGGTCGTTGTGCTGGTTACATGACACCCTCGTTAACCGTAGGCCACAAAAACAGATGAACCCTACATCATCTGCCCTATAGACCACATGGTCTGAAAGGGGAACTAGTTAGGCCAGGTTCACATCTTACTTTACATTCACTTTTACCTATCATTTGATCTGCGGGACCGTTGGGGCACTACACAAGATCTGTTAACCTTCCTTCTCCATTCTTATCTCTCATTTGTCTTTGATATAATTTCATTCGGATGTTCTTTCTGAAAATATTGAAGCCTGCCTGGGTGGAACACTTCGGGGGCCGAAAGATAGATTGAAACATTTGGTAATTCTAGCTATTGAGCGGGATGTATGTAGGAAACAGAATTATTATGATGTACTCTATGACTTTCCTACACGCAAGGCTCGTAAAGTAATTCTGTACGTAGTAAAGAATGAATAAAATGCAAAGACGAATTTATTTTCCAATACAAACTCTTAAATTTCATTTTTTGTCCGCTTCCCTACCCAAAACGTGGCCCCGCGAAATCCGTTTCGAATAGGGCCCCACAATGCTTAAGTCTGGCCCTGCTATTTAGTGTTTGTAAAATGTTTGTTTGTAAAATGTTTGACATGTTTCGGATGTTCCTTCAGAGTTTACTTTTTAGTCCAAACCTCCCGCAAGACGAAGGGGGATGGGGGCGGGCAGGGTTTGACAGTCCAGCGACGTGTGAATACCCACGTGTTCTCCCCCCCCCTCTTGTTTTCTCGTGGACTATCAGCAGAAATAAGAGAGTGATCTTTCCTTTACTTCTTCTCTTTTAAACTGTTGAGGGAAGAAGAGAATTATATATATAGATAGGCTACTTTAAAAAGTATAGCTTATCTTAGAGAGATAACTCCACATTTACACGCATACTTCCTAATACTGTAAGATTTATTTCCCTTTTTAATACCAAGCAAAATTAATTAATTAACAAAATTTGATTAAATATTTGGTTAATTTTTTGATTAATTCAGATGTTGTCTAAGACAGAGTGAGTTGACAAGAGTAAGTTGACAAGAGTAGGTTGACAAGAGTAAGTTGACAAGAGTGAGTTGACAAGACTGAGTTGACAAGAGTTGACAAGAGTAAGTTGACAAGAGTGAGTTGACAAGAGTGAGTTGACAAGAGTGAGTTGACAAGAGTAAGTTGACAAGAGTGAGTTGACAAGAGTGAATTGACAAGAGTGAGTTGACAAGAGTGAGTTGACAAGAGTAAGTTGACAAGAGTAAGTTGACAAGAGTGAGTTGACAAGAGTGAGTTGACAAGAGTAAGTTGACAAGAGTGAGTTGACAAGAGTGAGTTGACAAGAGTAAGTTGACAAGAGTAAGTTGACAAGAGTAAGTTGACAAGAGTGAGTTGACAAAAGTGAGTTGACAAGAGTAAGTTGACAAGAGTGAGTTGACAAGAGTAAGTTGACAAGAGTAAGTTGTCAAGAGTAAGTTGACAAGAATGAGTTGACAAGAGTGAGTTGACAAGAGTAAGTTGACAAGAGTGAGTTGACAAGAGTGAGTTGACAAGAGTAAGTTGACAAGAGTGAGTTGACAAGAGTAAGTTGACAAGACTGAGTTGACAAGAGTAAGTTGACAAGAGTGAGTTCACAAGAGTGAGTTCACAAGAGTAATAACAAATGTAACTTCGTTATATTATTTTAAAAGCCTTACAGTTATTTTTCTGTTTTGTTTTCTTTCTGCATTGAAGTCACCCATTATGATAAGGATGTTATTTTTAGGTCTGTCATGTATGAAAGTAGTCGGTCAGTTGTAAACATTGTCCTTCCCCTCCTCTTCACTGTCGTTTGTTGGGGCACTGGACAATATCTAAGGTAATCCTCTTCTGCACTGTATGGAATAAGGCTGTTATTATCCATGCGCTTCCCATCCAATAAGTGCTCCCTGAGCCAGCTTAGTATAAACGTAGCTCACCCAAAGTCAGTCTTTTCTACCAGTTCATCTTGACTCGCTGATTCCTAAGATGATGAGGTTAATTGACTCGCTGATTCCTAAGATGATGAGGTTAATTGACTCGCTGATTCCTAAGATGATGAGGTTAATTGACTCGCTGATTCCTAAGATGATGAGGTTAATTGACTCGCTGATTCCTAAGATGATGAGGTTAATTGACTCGCTGATTCCTAAGATGATGAGGTTAATTGACTCGCTGATTCCAAAGATGATGAGGTTAAGGTTAACCGTAACCCTAACCATTTTCATCTTAGCTTGCGCTGTCTTCCCAGTCTCATACATGGTCCAGACGTTCCATGTACCAATGCTGGTGATGGTCCCATGGTTTAATCGATGGTCTTCGGCCTATGGGCTTCCTGATGGCTCAGGCTTTCATCGAAATGCGTCATAAGTCTTCCAGCTGGAGGTCCATCTTCTCCCAGGTCCGTGACTTCTGTTGATTTGCTGTTTCTGTAGCTAATGGTTTTTCTCAGCCGAGCTTGGGACCGTCCCTTGGCGGAGTTTAAAAATTAGTTATCAATGATTATGAAACAAATAGTTATTTTAAATATTGTTTCATGTTTTATTAGGTACAAAAATAATTGTGTAAAGTTTTCACTTGATCCGAGACTGGGTGTAGGAATATTAACGTGTAAAAAGTTTACCTGACAGAAAGACAAGCTTTGTAAAAATTATTTTTTAGAAGAAAATAAAGCTTACCAAAGTAAAATAATCGCAAAAATCAATGGCACATATCTCAATACTACAGGTTCTAATTAATTAATTACAATTAATTGTTTTACTAAATGGTTAATTTTTCTTATTGATTCATGTATAGTCATTAAATATACTTAGTAATGCAAAATGTTCAGGTGATCCTAGAACGTGTACTTACGGGGAATTATTCCACATACGCATCCACATTTCTCAACATTGTTGAATTTATTTCCCTATTTCAATACCAAAGAGAAAATTAAATTACCAATGACTAATTAACTAATTGGTGCGTGACCATCTGGCTTCAGATTTATCTAATAGAGGGCTTAAGATTCCTACTGGTCAATTAACTTGTGCATCGGTATTTTATTTGGAGACTTCTGAAGTTTATAATGTAATACATTATTATTATTATGTTGCAAGTACAATGTATAATGTTTAAAAATAATGCAAAACTATTTATTACTATTTCAAAGACCAGTTTATTTGAAACAACCCTAATTGAATATATATTCCTTGCTTAGTAAAGAATAAAGTGTTGAATGGTAATTTTTTTGAATGATTGTTTCACTTTCTCTGTGTGTGTACCAAAATATTAGTGTAGAGTGTCTTTTTATGCACCTTCTTTAACTCTTTAGATATGCAATATAATTAACTGCTAAACAACAGATGGCTTATTTTATCAATTTGATGTCTTTAAGATCAACTAATACTTTGTATACAATTTCAAAACAATCAGACATGTAGAGTAGCCAAGATTCATTTTTTTTCTCTTGTTATCGTTGTGACGTGAGGAAAACAAAGGAATTGATATCAAATCTTATTACAAAATGGAAAGAGAATGTAAAATTAATTGTTTAAGTACGTTAGTAGAATGCATTTTATTTATCCTTATAAAACTTGATTGTGAAGATTGCTGGTATATTCTCGACATGAAAGAGCTTAGTTGTTTCACCTTCAAAGAGTTCTTATGGTATCCAGCATCTGACTGTATTAAAACAAGCTTAGCCTAAATTGATCTGGTCAACATTTTTTCACTAAAATGTTTTTGTTTTTTTTTTGTTATTAACAAATTTTATTTTTCATATAATTTGAATTTCTGTAGAAAAATTAATGAAGGCATATTTAACAGATTTTGAACTTAGGATTTTTAGGAGAACCCTGAGTCAACTCAACTTTAATGGGTACTTGATATACACCATAGAAGTAAAAGCAGTTGGTAATTGTGTTGGCCACATGACACTGTAAAAAAGGTTAAATGGTGTAATGCTGAAGAATGTGAATGTCGTGGAATGCTGGGTTCGTGCTTCCTGGAGTACTCTTGACACGTGACAAACACAAATACCACAAATTGACTTAAGTCCGTTTCAGCAGACAAATATACAGTTTATTTGACAACAATAATAATAATACTGCACTTCTTGTTAGTGCTACAAGTTAAGAAAATGTCCTACACACAACTGCAGGGTTTCTATCCTAGATTTCTATAAGAAAGTATTTGAGTCTTTATGTTTTTATAGGTTATATGTCAATAAAGCTCAATTTTGAGTTCCATTGTGTTTCCCAAGAATGTTCACATAGTTGTCAAACTTCTCACACCCATGAAGATACAAGAATGTAGTATAGATCACACCTCTATTTCTTTTTGAAGCACACACAATAAAGGGTTTTATTTATTGTATTACAATGTAGGATTCCTAATTATATATAAATTATTGTTGCTTCTTTATAGATATTTAAATACAATTAAAAATCATATCAAATCTGTTTTTTTTAACAAGAAGGCTCACAAAAAAGTGTAATGTGATCTGCCAGCCAAATAAACAATGCTAATACAATTAAATGGCAACAAAAATTGATAAATATAAAGCCTTAACAAAACAAAACTTAAAAAGGGAAACCATAAGAGAATTCTTCTTAGGTATAGCCTAGGTATGCTAATACAATTAAATGGCAACAAAAATTGATAAATATAAAGCCTTAACAAAACAAAACTTAAAAAGGGAAACCATAAGAGAATTCTTCTTAGGTATAGCCTAGGTATGCTAATACAATTAAATGGCAACAAAAATTGATAAATATAACGCCTTAACAAAACAAAACTTAAAAAGGGAAACCATAAGAGAATTCTTCTTAGGTATAGCCTAGGTATGCTAATACAATTAAATGGCAACAAAAATTGATAAATATAACGCCTTAACAAAACAAAACTTAAAAAGGGAAACCATAAGAGAATTCTTCTTAGGTATAGCCTAGATATAAATGTAGATAAAAGATTTGAAAGTAGTTTTGTTCCTACAGCAAGAAAAAAAACCAACAACAAGAAAATAAATGTTCCTTCAAAAAAGAAAATAACATCCTGTGCATATCCACCTGTTAATCTAGTCCTGCATGTTAATTAGAGACAGACTCTACTATGTCATTGGCTTTTGTGGCAGATTCAGGCATCCCAGTATATGCTCTAAAAGTACTTGGGAAGAAAGAGCACAGGACATGTATGTACAACTGTGGCAAAGAACAAAGCCGCATCCAACATAACAAGATAGTCTCACCTGGAACCATGGGCGTAGCCATGAACCTTCCCCCCCCCCGAAATTAAATCCCCCTCTGGGGGGTGTCGGAGTTTAGTGAATGATCTTTTGCTTTAATTTTGTTTATTTTAGGTGAAATTTTAATACTAAACCTTCACTTGCCCTAGCACAGCCAAGGGGTTTTGAGTTTGAAATCCCCTAACAAGGGGTTTTGAGTTTAAAACCCACTACAGGGGGTTTTAAGTTTAAAATCCCCTACCAGGGGGTTTTGAGTTGGAAATTCTCTACCAGGGGGTTTTGAGTTGGAAACCCACTACCAAGGGGTTTTGAGTTTAAAATCCCCTACCAGGGGGTTTTGCATTTAAATCCCCCTCTTCTATAAAACAAAAAAAAAATGCAAACGACAATCCCAAATTCCAAGAGCACATCTAAGGAAGATTTTTTATTTTAAACCCCTCTCCAAAATTTACAATAAACCACTCTTCAATATAAAAAAGCAAATTACACACTAAAAATTGTATGAGCGTTGCCAAAGGGGTTTTAAGTTTAAACCCCTCTTCAGCTGGGTTTGAAGCTAAAATACTTCTTCAATATAAAAAAAAAGAAAATTACAAACTCAAACGCTATGAGCATAGCCAAAGGTTTTTTTTTAGTTTAAACCCCCCGCCATCGGGGTTTAAAGCTAAAAAATAAATCTTCAAAAAAAAATAATTTTGCAATCAAAATGCTTTGAGCGTAGCCAAACCAATTGGGTGTTTTGAGTTTAAATTTCCCTTCAGAGGGGTTTGATTCTAAAAAATACCTCTTCAAGATAAAAAAAAGCAAATTACACACTAAAATTCTTTGAGCGTAGACAAGCCAATGGGGGGTTTTGAGTTTCAACTCCTCTTCGCCAGATGGCTTTTTTTAAAGTTTATAACCCCTCAAGATAGTTTTCAGTTTAAAATCCCCATACAGGGCGTTTTAAGGTTGAAAGCCTCTCTCTTCAATGTTATTTCTAAAGCAAACTACAGTCACCAAATTCTATGACCGTAACTAAATGTGGTTTTGAATTAAAAAAAAACAACTCCATATATATTTTAATTTAAAACCCCCCAACAGATGATTTTGACGATAAAACTTTCCTTTTCGATATAACATCTAAAGCAAAATAGTCATCTAATTCCAAGATCATAGTCAAGAGAAGTTGCACATGTCTACCAGTGGCTGGGCTCCATTAACAAAGTGCAATGAAATTGAAAAGCACTAAATGTAGCTCTACAAAGATGGCTAAGACGGATTTTAGGAGTCAGTTATAGAGATCGGGTCTAAATCAACGAAATCCTATGTCGAAGTGGGAGTCGACCCCTTAGTAAGGTTGTGATAGAGCGTCACATAAGGTTTGCGGGACATGTTCTCCGACAAAATGAATTTCGCATAATAAGAGTTGCGACGACATCCTAGTACAACTTGGCGCCACACTTTCATGAAAGTCCCCAGAGCAGGTGGGAAGAGGCTTCAGACATTGCCAGTGCCAATTTTTGTGGAAACAGCTTGCCAGCAAATGCGCCGAACGGCGCAGGAGGGTCTAAGTCAGTCAGAATAGTACATTGGGTTTTTGAAATAAAACTTTTTGATAGCAAAATAATGCACTGTAGGTACCTCAGAATATGCATTAAGTTGGCTTTCAATACCAGAAATAGTGCTTGGCGGCGGGGCTCAGCCCCGCGCTAGGGGAGCTCTCAGCGCTCCCCCAGACCCCTTGATGGAAAGGCTAGGGAGTCTACATTTTTCCCACTAACTCCAGAAAGAACCTTTTCTATGGCACAATAAATTATGAGATTAATTATGTACACACGCACACACATCCATCCATACAAAAAAAAAATTTCGGGGGGGGGGGGGCGGGGGGGAAAGAAAAAAATCCTCCCCCCCCCCACCCCCACCCCCGGAAAAAAAAATCCTTGGTACGCCCATTCCTGGAACCCCCTACGAGAGAGGTAGAGGGAATGACTCAGAAATATGTGGCGCTGAAATTCAGATGGTCAAGATGTGGAGACAACTCACCCAAACCTAAAATGCCTGGAGGAAGCTAGTTGCTGGCCTAGGCCCCAAAAATGGGACCACAGGTAGATATGAGTGATAACAACAATATTCAATATTTTTTTTGACAGATTAAAATATTAGAGCACTACCTAACAAAACTTAAGTTGAAATAGATTTTATTTAGGTCAATGACTAAAATTATTATTTTATTTTTATTTTAGACCTCTGGCTATAATTAATTTTAAATACTTTCTAAATAAACACAAATTAATAAAGATCCATCTAAAACAACTCTAAATTGAATAATGTAACCTTAACAAATATTATAAATCAATTTATGATTATGATAATGATATATTTAGGCTATATCTAATCTAAACATTCAGATATTTTGATAGCATAGGCAAGAGAGTGGCCGGTCCAGCCAGTTTTTCGTTGCAGCCCTTTCTTTGTACTCCCTTCTCTGTACCTTTGAGGATGACTTTTGACAGTGTTATGTTTTACAATACTTACTGAACGCTGAGGTTAAAAGAAGAACTCAAGCCATTGAAAGTAAATGCTACAGGAAAATGCTGGATATCAGATATCAGAAAAAGAAGACAAATAAATGAACCCTATAGGAGTAAACCCCAGAGACCACTAGCAACGAATTTTAATATGACATGAAACATAATGTGATTCTTCCAGATTTTCCACAGTTTGCTCATATGGCAGCGGATTGTAAGTGTTTTTCCTTTGCAACTTCTTATGTGACTAAAGAGGCCAATCCTTGATACACAGCTGCAGTCACAGGTTGGGGAAATGTAATCACAGCAGCTGAAAGAAGGGTGAAAATGCAACGGCGCCTGGTGATTACAAGGTTATAATGTAGAGGATATAAAATAACGCCATAAACTAGTTCTTCTGAAAATACAACTTTGGACATTCAAGACAGTATACAATTCAAATGATCCTAGTAAGTGGCTTGAAAATTGTAATATTAAATTTCTAATTCAAAATTATCCCCAACAAATTACCAGTGTACTATTTCCACATATACATGTGGTAGGAAATTTTAACCATTATATCAATATTGACGTTTACCAAACGTTGAAAAGTAGACCGTGAATGGCTATTGTATTCCGAGTCAAATGTCAATCGTTTGAAAGAGAAAGGAAGAGCGACAATGCAGATGTAAAATGAGTAGGCCCTTAAAGATTGGGGTCATTTTGATTCTGAAAAGACATGATTATAATACAAATTATATGAAGAAAAAAAATCAGAACTTATACTTGCTCTAGAAAAAAAAAATGACAATGCATGAACACATTAAAGAGCTCAGGATATTGAAAAAGTAGCGCTTGAAATCTGTTATTGAAAGAACTTTTCTCGGCAATATCTCGGGTTTAGAGTATCCACGAATACATTTACTTGACATCAAGAAAAAAAAAGTATTTCTTAAAAACAATTAATACAGACAATTTCCATTATTATTATTATTCCTGTAGGACATTATAGAAGTACTAATCTGTCCCAGTCTCAGTTGACACATTGCTTGATCTAATGTTCACGTCATGTTCAGTACCTGCCCTGGGTGGATCTGTCCCAGTCTCAGTTGACACATTGCCTGATCTAATGTTCACGTCATGTTCAGAGTTTAAAAGACACGTAGAATTCCTGATGTAGAAAACAGGAAGTAGAATAAATAAAGTTTACTTTGAGTTCAGTCAAGTCAGCCAAGTTAGTTAAGTCAAGTGGTATTCTATGGACTGGGTGGTCCAGTATATTTTGGTCCGGGATGGACAGTAGCGACTTAGAAAAGTCTGTAGTAATTTGAGTTAGAAAGTAACTTGTGGGCAGTTGTTGCCAGTGCTCCTTTTGAGATATGTATCATTATTAAGGATTATACTGTACAGTGTTACCCGTTATAACGATTCACTATTAATAGTAACAAACACAGGAGACTATTTAGTAAAGGAGATAACTATTTACCATATTTTTAACACATTTATGCAAACGGTTTTAGTTTTTTGTGAAACTTTTTTTTTCAAAGTTCTATTATTAAATTAAATAATCTCAGTCCTATAAATTAATATATTTTTAAAAATAATAATTTTATTTCTAAAGAGGATTTTTTTTTAATATGCATATAAATGGAGTATAATTTAAAACAACAACCAATAAGTAATGTTTCATCTTATACACGTGAACCCCATACGAAGTGCACACCACGAGGGGTTGCATGCAACTGAAGGGAAGTTATTTTTCATTTAAAGGAAAAATTTCATTTGTTGAGGTTTTGATTTAAAGATTAGAAATTCCCCTTTACAAAATACTTAGATGTATTAGATAATCATTCATTAACATCAGTTAGGCCGGGTTCAAATTTAGCTTCACCTTCACCTATCCCTTAGTCTGATGGACCATTGGGGCACCACACAAGATCTGTCTACCGTCTTTCTCATTTTCTCTCTGTCCTTTGCCTTTGATAAAATTTTAATCACGGTCTTCCAATCACTTTCTCTGTCTTCCTCTTAATCTTCTTCCTGGTACTGTTCCATGAAGAAAGGTCATTGCGAGCCCTGATGACTTAGTAATGTGGCTATAGAGTTTGAATTTACATTTTTATGACAACGGTTAGCAAGTCATCGTGGGGACCAATTGCTATTTTAATCCTGTTTCTAATCTCTTCATTCGTGATGCGGTCTTTGTAAGTGAAACCTAGGATTTAAATTTATTTTTCTAACTATTAATTCATCAAATACATATGAATATTAACAATGTAATAATAATAAAATTATTAAATCTCTGCATCCTGTGGTATCAGGTCTTTAGTCGAATTAACAATACAACAGCATGTCTCTTCTCTTTGTTTATATCGATGGAGACAGGATTGTAGTTGTTTTTAGTTTGCAGTTCATGGTTTCTGTTTTCTGTTGTTGTTGTTGTTTTTTTGTTGAAAATATTGAAACCTGCTTTTTTTTCTACCTAAACGATCACTTCGGGGGCCGATTTTGATATTGTGTTTCCGGTCCTTAAATAGGGCTGCCTAATGGGCCACATTAAATGTCAGTAGGTCCCAAAAACGTGATTAGCCATGCCTTATTTTTCATCGTTAAATATTTAATTGTGTATTATTAGCCACATATTCCGAAATAATTGATTCGCTTACAGCAGTTTACCGTATTTCTATGAATTTCAGTCACCTTAACACACTAATAGATTAACAAAGAACATAATACCTATATTTTTATAGTCAAATTAATGTGAACATGCTCGTGTGAATCTGAAACGGGACCCAGAACTTAAAATTTAGCAAGTATTTCTAGATATTATGGCGTAGTTATGTTTACATTACAGCAGTCTATAGATAGAGTATCTTGTCTAATGTGCTTTATATAACTAGGTTGGCTGGTTTGTTGAAAGATCTCAGTATTTCTCAGTTACTAAGTCATTGACAAACCACATTATTAATTGAACAGTTAAACATGTAATCAAATATAATTCGAAAGGAAAAGGTAAAAAAATATTAAAAGCAAAGAATTGCTGACATTCTCTGTCAAAGAGATGCAATATAACTACTGATTTCATCGCCAGTTTGGTACTAACTGTTCAGGAACGTTGCTCAATCTCAGGATAACTTTCACGCAGAAACATTTAAAAGCTCCATTTACCCACGCTAGACGACGTAAAACACTAACTCTATAAAGATTAAGAGTTAAAAGCTCTAATTCAGCGTCCGATGTTTTTTTTAAAATAATATAGTGTCACTAAATGTGATCACAAAACAGTAGAGTAGTGTCTTGAAACAATCATGTTATTAGGCGTTGACTTACCGGGTGGGCTTTAATAAATGAAGCAACGAATTGATGAATAGAAATAAAACACTTGGAATATGTAGAGGGACGATAGCTATTGTGGAGATGGCTTATAGAAATGATAACAAAGACTACTTGTTGATATGGTGCGCAAAGGTTCACGCGTTCAATATAATAAAGTATCATTCTCCGCCATGACACTAATGGTTGTTGTTTGTTTATTGCTGACTGTGAACCTAGATCTTAATCAACATGGTGGCAGCGGTGTATTAATGATCAGAGGTAATCATTAATCAGTATATAAAGGTTTATTGTTTGCAATAATAAATAGGCAACAATTCAAGGCTACGCCGTGCAATGGCGGCTAGAAATTTCCTTCCTGTACCCGAGCCGCTCGAGGTAGAAGGAAACATGGCCGCTAATTGGCAAAAGTTTTACCGGAGCTGGCGAAACTATGAGTTAGCCACTAAATTGTCGGAAGAATCAGAGGAGGTCAGAGTGGCCACCTTTCTAACAATTATAGGCATTGGAAAAACGAATGAAACTTATGAGCGCTATGTTTTCAATACTCGTGAACAGCAAGAAAGCGAGGACATTGAAAAGTACATAACAAATCTGAGAAAACTAGCAAAAACGTTTAGTTTTGAACGCCTGGAAGATAGCTTGATTGAGGACAGAGTAGTTCTTGGTATTAGACATGAATGCCTCAAAATGAAATTGTTACAAGATAGTAGTCTCACATTGGAAAGGTGCAGAGATATTTGCAGAGCATACGAGACCGCCAACAAACAGTTGAGACAAATACAAGCCGACCCTCCAATCATTGAGAAAGTATCAACACCCTCAAGAACAAACATTCAGAAAGGTAAATGCAGGTATTGTGGAAGGATTCACGAATACATTAAAGAAAAGTGCCCTGCATGGGGTAAAATGTGCCTAGCATGCAAGGGGAGACATCAGGTATCAGATGATATGTCTAACGATGAAAGACAGCTGCAGTCGGACACAAGAAATGATGTCATGAGGGTAAAAAATGAATGGGTGATGTCTTTGGAGAACCACAAAACGAAAAGGATGACAGCAGTTATGACAGTAAATAGTCACCGTGTAAGATTTCAAATGGATAGTGGAGCTGATGTAAATACCATCCAGGAAAAATACGTAAATAAGAATCAGATAGAAAAGGCAACGCAAAGATTACTAATGTGGAATAAGACTGAAATGAGACCCATAGGGAAAGCCATTCTAACGACGAGAAATGAGAAAACTAACGAAACATTTGAGGTAGAATATATAGTTGTACCAAATAATCTAGCATGCCTTCTAGGTCATGAAACTTTAACAAGAATGAAGTTAATCAAAGTCAATAAAGATAGGTTCATAGCATCAGTAGTGAATAACCAAGAAGAAGACTATAGTCCAAAGTTTACTGGTGATTTGGGTGACTTAGGAGAAGTGTCTTTAAAGATTGATAGCAGCATTAAGCCCAAGGTTCTGCCGTGTAGAAAGATCCCTATTGATTTACAAGAAAGAGTTAAGGAGGAGTTAAAGACCCTAGTGCAGATACGAATAATAGAACCAGTGATAGAGCCTACAGAGTGGGTGAGTCCGATGGCAATTGTGGAAAAAGCTAATGAAAACATTAGGATCTGCATAGATCCACAAGCCCTGAATAAAGTTTTACTAAGGGAATTCTATAATCTTGTTACTTTAGATGACATATTGGCAGATTTGAACGATGCCAAAATATTCAGCAAATTGGATGTGCAAGAAGCTTTCTGGCATGTCAGACTAGACACAGCGTCATCTAATTTGACAGCAATGATAACCCCTTTTGGTAGATACAAATGGAAACGATTACCATTTGGTCTGAAAGTGAGTTCAGAAATTTTTCAGAGAAGATTAAATCTAGCACTAGAAGGACTGAAAGGCTGTTTCAATTACGTTGATGATATTATAGTGGTAGGAAGAGGAAGAACGAAAGAAGAAGCACTCAGAAATCACGATATTAACCTAAGGGAGCTGATGAAAAGATGTCAAGAAAAGAAGATTAAATTGAACCACGAAAAGTCTGTTTTTAGAACAGCTGAGATTAATTTTTTGGGTCATATTATTACAGAAGCAGGAATAAAACCAGACCCGAAAAAAGTATCTGCGATTTTGAGTTTGAATGCTCCAAAAGATATTTCATCAGTCCGAAGATTCTGTGGCATGGTTCAATATCTTGCAAGATTTGTTCCAGATTTGTCGACAGATTTACAGCCCATAACAGAGTTGATCAGAAAGAACACACCATTTGTTTGGTCTGATCAATGCACACGAGCTTTCATCAGGATAAAACAGAAAATATCGACTCATGGCACATTGATATATTTTTACCCTAACAAAGAGCTTACATTACAAGCAGACAGTAGCCAGAATGGGTTGGGAGCAGCGTTATTACAAGATGGCAGTCCAATAGCATATGCTTCTAGATCATTAACTGATACTCAGAAAAGATGGGCACAGATTGAAAAAGAATTGTTGGGAAGTGGTTGTTGGTTTGGAACGTTTTGACCAGTATACGTATGGCAGGACAGTTATAGTTCAGAATGACCATAAACCACTGGAAAACATCCTTCAAAAACCACTCAGTTCTGCTCCGAGAAGGCTACAAAGTCTAATGATGCGTCTTTATCGTTACGATATCCAGTTTCAATATGTCAAAGGCAAAAATTTGTTCATAGCTGATACTTAAAGTAGAGACCCATCAGAGGAAAAGAGTGATATCCCTGATGTTTGTGTCAATACATTCGGACTGGCAATACCAGATGCAGTGCTGGAGAAAGTCAGAATCGAGACAGAGAAAGATAGAACAATGCAAACACTTATTCGGTATATCCTAAATAGATGGCCAGACAAGCATAATAGTCTACCTGAACTCAAACAATATTTTTCCCTAAGAGACATGTTAACATACGAAGACGGACTCTTGTTGAAAGGAGAACAAATAATCATACCGATATCACTTCGCAAGGAAATAGAAGAAAAACTCCATGCAGCACATCTGGGAGTAGACTCAATGAAAAGAAGAGCAAAAGAAACAGTTTTCTGGCCTGGATTATCAGCTCGAATAATGGAAATAGCCAACTCATGTTACATTTGTCAGAAAAATAAACCAGCAAATCAGAGAGAAGAATTAATACAGCACGAAATAACAAAGACTACTGTCTTGTAATAAATGCTCCAATGACTATTAAAGAATTGAGGGTACAATTTATTATGTGGGAAAGTGGAAACAATTTGCTAGGCTTTTAATTTCATATTGTTCTTATCCATTAAATGTGGCTAGATTTATCTGTTACAAGAATGTTTCCTTTTACATTTTTTGGTTTGTTTTGTTTTACATGTTTTTGGTTGTTATAGCTGTAACATATGTACATTTTGCTCACTAGCGCGTCTGTGCAACACCGCTTGTGTTTACGTAATAAATGGAGTTCCTAATATGTCGCCCCTCTTAAACACTAGTTTGTTATTTGTGTAACACAAATATTTTACAATAATTACTTATCTCTGAGTCTGAATATTAAGATAATGTAAAGTATTTTTTTATGTGGGTATACACCTCTATTTTTTTTTTGTCGCATTTACGGCATTTACAAAACAGTTCTTTCCATTGAGGTTGGCTGAGCTCCCCTTTTTTTCATTCTGCGTCTCTTTTATAACCAGTTTTATAAACTTGTTTAAAAATGCGTAAGTGCGCCATTCTGCGAATATTTTCTAACCGCAAATTACGAAATCCGGCATTGTATAGATTGCCTTGCTAAATAGAATCTCTATACATTTACAAATCGCTTCAGCCTCGCTGAAAAGTTCTGATTTACGTATGGACTCGATACTTCTAGTTTTTTCGAAAACCAAATTGGGAATTTCCAACATTATTTTTTTCTGATTATAAATACACCCACTTTATGATTGAACAGTTATTTACATGCATAGGTAAGAAACACTTAAGATGTGTATTATAAGTATAAAACATAAAACTCATACTATTTCGCGCAAAGGTCTGTGATCTTCAATTTACATCTGCCAGTTTTATGTCTGGAAATAGACTTGGACATTCTACGACACTTTCTTATACATCTTTTTTTTGCCATAAGGTAAACAGACATTTGGCCTAAGTCTGCTTTTGCGCTTTGGGTGTGAATTTCACTTTAAATCATACTTAACTTACTCAACATTCTTTTTTACATTAATATTATTTAAAAAATAAGATTTAAATTGATATATTTTTCTACTTCTTAGTGCGTTTTTTTCAAAAGACATTATTTTCATTACGACATTTATTATTTTCATCTTTTTAGTCTTAAACTTTTAACATCATTTTCGACCACTGATGTGATCGACTTTACTTTTATGGTATTTTTGTAGTAGGCAACATTGTTCTGCGAACACTACTATAACTCAGTGGCGTAGTAAGGTATCTGTGGGCCCGGGTTCAAGAATATCTTGGAGGGTTCCTACACGCAAATAAAAACATTAAGTGTGTGGCAAAATATGAGCAATCCGTAATGATAAGAACTTCACTATATTTGAAAAGTTAAACTAAAACTAAGTTTCAACTAAAATAAAGTAGTTAAACTAAAAGTTTATCATGAATTTCAAAATAAAGTACATTTTAAAAATTAATTAAACTTTTCATACTTTTTTAAAATTCATAACTTTTTTTTTTTGGGGGGGGGGTGATCTAATCTATCCGACTGTAAGTTACGGTTTGATCTAATTCTTTTAACATTGTAAAAATGTACTGCTCAGACGTCAGACCTGTGACGTAGCAAAGAGCTATTGGTCTAAACTACCCACAAGTTGAGACATCGCAGATTAGTATTAAAAGCTTTCTGAAACGATTGGTGTAGGACCAGCCCGCTTGATTTCTTGTAGTTCACATACTGGATTGTGATAGCAAGTCTCTCCATTGTGAAAAGCTAAGCTGACTAGACTTAGCAAACTTTGTTTTTCGGCCTGGCAGCCCTCTTTCAATATTATTATTATTTTTATTATTATTATTATTATAATCGTTTGCATCTTTATTCAAATCCAGGCACAAAAAGAGGCAGCCATGGAAGTTTCCTCATCGTCCTCTGCCTTGTCTCACCTCGAAAAGATGAAAAAACAGCTCGAGAAAATGTTGGAAGACAAGGAGGGGGGTGAAGAATCGACGCCATTTAATGTCCGGAAAATGAAAGCTAAACAAAAAGATATGCTAAGCAAACTTAGGAACTTTAAAATACAAAAAGAAATCATGAGCGATGATGATCTGTTGAAGATCCTGCAGATCAATAATCCAAATTTGGTCTATATTGACCCCAACGTTGATGACATGCGCAGTGCTAGACCGGAAACAACTCTTGACTCGTTTGCTAGAAATGGGATTGGATTTGGAGACAAGGAATCAAAAGGGACTGACAGTTCTGATGATGGCCTCCATGGCTAGCAAAGAGGACATAGTCGAAACTTTGCTGAACAGAGGAGCCAATATAAACGCTCAAGACAATGAAGGGTGCACTTATCTTATTTTTGCCATTGCTGGCTCATGCGATGGAGTAGCGAGGCTATTGATAGATCGCGGAGCAGACATTCACTTGAGAACTAACAAAGGAGATGACGCAATGATTATTGCTGCCCTCGAAGGAAATTCAGACATCATGAGTATTTTGATAGATCATGGTGGGAACGTAAACTCTAAAGACGTCAAAGGTTGGACACCTCTAATGACTTGCGCTCAGTACAACTATTTTGAAACTGTCCAACTGTTAATTGAGAATGGAGCTAACGTCAATGAAGAGAAATATTCCGGTGGAACGGCGCTTGAGATCTGTGCTGGGCATGGACATGAGAAAAGTTTAAAGATATTGTTAAAAAATGGAGCGGATGTCAAACATAAAAACAAGCTTGGATTTACAGCATTAACCATGGCCGCCGTAAAGGGAGAAATTTTAACCCTGGAGAAGCTCATCAAATCAGGATCTGATGTCAATGTACAGGATAAGGAGGGCCGCACGCCTTTAATTCGTGCATCTATTGAAGGACACAGAAGTGTTATCAGTACTCTGCTGAAAGCCAAGGCTGATGTTAACATATCTGACTTCGAAGGAGACACTGCTCTGATGTGTGCATCTCTGAACGGACACGTCGCTATTGTTTGTAAATATGCTTTTGAAACACGGAGCAGACGACCAAGCTTTTAACTATGAATGTATAAATGCATTAAGCATGGCCATACAGAACAATCATAAACACATTGTCAAAAGTTTACTTAACAAATACTTAACAGAAAAGATATCATACCCTTCAATAAACCATAGACAAAAAAAAAAGGAATTACAGCTTTGCTTAGAGCAGCCAAAAGTGGTCACAAAGACATCATCAGAATGCTGATCGATGCTGGTGCGGATGTGAATATGGCTGACAACAGCGGACACACTCCACTGTGTTTAAGCGCTCATCAAGGTAACACTGATATTGTACAACTCCTAATCGAGGCCAATGCAGACGTCAATATTTCTGACAAGCAAGGAGACACACCTCTTATGCTGACTGCCCTTCAAGGTCATGTAAAGATAGTGAAAATGTTGCTGGATGCAGAGGCAGATGTAACTATCACCAACATGAATGGAAGATCAGTTGTAATGCAAGCAGCATATAATGGACACGAGGAGATAGTCACCATGTTACACGAGCGACAGGCCAAGTTGGACGCTGTTGAAAGCAAAGGGTGGAATGCTCTTATGTTGGCAGCACAGTTCCATCATACACCAGTAGTTCTCTATTTGCTGAAGAATAACGTTCCTTGCGATACAAAGTCAAAACATGGAGCCACTGCTTTACAAATAAGTGCAGGACATGGTCACTCAGACATTGTGGAAGCTCTTTTGCAACATGGTGCCAAACCAAATGATATAGACCAGGATGGAACATCGGCTCTGATGAAAGCTGCATCGAAAGGACACAGCCGCTGCGTCGAGCTACTAACTGCTCACAATGCTGAAGTGAACGCAACCAACTCAAACGGTGTCCACCCACTGGATGTTAGCTGCCAGGAAGGTCATTTCGACGTTGTAATGTTACTCTTGGAAAAAGGCGCGTACGTCAATAAGTGCTACGGTGAAAATAGATACCCGATTCACACCGCAGCACTAAACGGTCATAGGAAAATAGTCGAAAAACTGATCGAAAAAGGAGCTAATGTCAACTCGATAGACAAGAAGAAGAGAACAGTACTCATGATGGCAGCTCACAAGGGAGACTCTGAAACCTGCAGGCTCTTGATCAAGAAGGGTGCTGACGTCAATCAAGCGGGTGACAACGGCTGGACGCCTCTCATGTTGTGCACACAATATGGCAAGACAGATTGTATGAAAGCTTTGATAGACGAAAAAGCCAACATTGAAGCCATAGACCACAAAGGAAACACGGCTCTTAACACCTGCTCAGTCAACGGACACAAAGATGCAGTCTGCTTGCTACTGGACCATGGCGCTGACGTGGACCACGCCAACAATGAAGGACTTACGCCTCTCATGCTCAGCTCTAACAACGGCCACACTGACATTGTGAAACACATCCTTGAGAAGAAACCAAAACTAGAGTTAAAAGAATACGAACGACAAGATACTGCACTAATCATCGCAGCCAGACGCGGCCACGAGAACATCGTTAGGGCTTTGATTCAGAGTGGGGCCAATGTCGATGCAACCAACAACCACGAGAGCACTGCTCTAAACATCAGCGCTCAATATGGACACAAAAGCATAGTCGATGAACTCCTCAGTGCACGCGCAGACGTGAGCCTTGCAGACAAAGATGGTGACACACCCCTTCTCTCCTGTATAGGAATTAAACACCACCACATTTTTGAAGCTCTTGTCAATGCCGGAGCAAATACGAAAGTTGTTAATAAAAAGAATGAAGGTGCTTTATATTTGGCCTCCAAGAGCGGAAGTATTCAAATTTTAAAATTGTTATTAGGAAGAGAAGAGTTCACTGACGAAGACAAACAGAGAGCTGCAGCTGTTGCTTTACAGTCTAAGAGAAATGAAATACGAAAACTACTTCTACCGGATTTGGAAATAGACGACACCGAAGGTAAAGTTATGCTTTTGTTTAAGTTAACTCCCTAAGAGAAACGCTGGTACTATTTTTAACCTGTATGTCTGTCACATTTCATAAACTAAATGCGTTCTTAACAAGGTTACAAAGACAGTTTGTGTGGAAACAGAAACTCAAAATCGGCCCCCGAAGTGGTCCACCCAGGCAGGTAAAAAGGCAGGTTTTTCAGAAATTTTCAGAAAGAATATCAGAATTAAATTCTATCCAAGACAAAAGACAAAGAAAAGTGGAAAAAGAATGTTGACAGATCTTTTGTGGTGCCCCAGCAGCCCAGCAGAAAAAAAGATAGGTGAAAGTGAATGTGAAGTTAAATGTGAACCTGGCCTAAACTGATGTCTTAAAATGACTATCTAATTGATCTAATTGTTTAGTAAAGGGCCGATCTCTTATTCAAAGCCTCAACAACAAAAAAAACATTTCCGTAAAATTTGTTACGTGTTCTATGGCTGTCGTACACAACTGCAGGTCACGCGAGAATAGGAAAAACTACTTATTAATTGTTGTTTTAAATTATGTCCAACTTACATGCATGCTAAATAGATTTTTTTTTCTTAAAAAAAGTAAACATTATTTTTGGGTAAATTTAGTAATAAGTAGGACAGAACATAACGGTTCCAGGTCACTTTATCCCCGGTCATTTCATCCCCGTCATTTCATCCCCGGTCACTTCGTCCCCGGTACTTCATCCCCGGTCACTTCATCCCCTGTCACTTCATTCCCGGTCACTTCGTCCCCGGTACTTCATCCCCGGTCATTTCATCCCCGGTCACTTCATCCCCGGTCACTTCGTCCCCGGTACTTCATTCCCGGTCACTTCGTCCCCCGTCATTTCATCCCCGGTCACTTTGATCAGGATAATATTATAATATTACATCCCCCACATCCGATAGAAGCCCTATAGCTAAGTAGACACCCAGATTTACAATATATTATGTGATGGTACGACATGAATACAAAGTGGAAGAAGAAACACTATAAACGCATTAGTAACATGTCATAAAATGTCAAAAAGCATTCTACATAATCATATTTATATATAAAATATTTAATTGGGGATAGAGTGACCAGGGGATGAAATGACCGGTCACCGAACATAACGAAGCAATACAAATGTAAAAAAATAAATTAAAAAGTCTAAAACCATTTGCATAAATGTGTTAAAAGTATGGTAGACTATATTCTCTCCTACTAAAGAGTCGCCCGTGTTTGTTAATAATAGTGAATAGTTGTAAAAGTGGTGTATTTTTTATGAAAAGAACTGCTTGCATAAGTGATTTTAAAAATTAGATTTTTCTCTTTTAGAAAAGAAAAAAGTAGCCGTTGCATCAGAACTTTGAATGGACTAAATATTATGATGTCGTATTTTCACTTTCAAGTTTACGAGATCTAAACGGGACGGACAGAAGGACAAAAGGACATAGATTTCACACAAAAAATAATAGCGTCTTTTCCCCTTTCGGGAGCCGCTAGAAATCTTAATTCACCACAGCTTTTATCGGTCTCAAAATAAGTGCTAGAAAATATTTTAATGGCTTTTTCTTTAATGTTGTAAATGACGTTTTTATATAGTATTACATATAGCACCTTTGGTTAGTCTTACTTTTTTGTACCCTTCAATCATAACACATGCAATGTACGATATTTGAAATCGCAAACATTTCTTTAGACATTTCGAGCTTAGAGTGAACAAGATGCATTTTCTTAGGGCCCCCATTTGAATTGCCCCTTATCGTTCCCTACACTACTTTTATTTTGCCATTGTGTCCTCTTAAAAACTAAAGGTGATATCCACTTGGTATTATCAGATCGTTTATTGAATCCGTTTTGAATGTTTAGACAAGACAGTGTTACAAAGTATAGTCGTCTTATCTATACACGTACAATCATTCTCATTCTGTGATCTCTCTGTTGAAAAGAAAAGTGAAAAAATAAAAATAACACTTATATAAAAACTCACTAAAAAGTAAAAAAAAAAGTTGGATGTAAATTTTACTTAAATTCTTAACACACCCAGCCCTTTTTTTTGTGCCTGGTTGAAATGTTCGTACACGTCATTTCTCACACACATAATGTCGGATTAAGTTGATATTTGGCCCAATTTTTTCTTGTACCTGACAGAACAAGATTCAATTACGAAATTAATCAATTAGTAATTTATTATTGCTAATTAATTATTTTGTTTAATATTGAATAAGGGAAAGAAATAGTACTTGATAGAAGTGGCGGTATAAGTTGAATTAGTCCCCGTTATACTTTGTTTAACGATTTAGGTCGTCACTTAAAAGTTTGAAATTAATAATATAGAATTATAAAACCTTTCTTTTTCATAAGCACTTTACCTAAGCATTCCTTCTCCCCCTTCCCCTTATACCCAACTGGTCCAAACAAGGGATAAAGTCATAAAGCATTGAGAAAGCTAAACAAACGAGCGTTGCCCATATATAGCAGCTATTCTGACTATTAAAAGAACCAAACATGTCTTTACATCTCTCTCTCTCTATATATATATATATATATATACTAGACATATGTTACCCGCGAGTCTTTATTTGTGCATTACTGTCGATATAGTCACTGAGAGTGTTTTGTAAACAATTAAACGAAATAATAATGTAATAAGTAAAGCGAATGTGTCAATGTAAAAATAGTGTGAATGAAGCTATCAAATCAGAATAGCTAATAGGCTTTAATCCATTTGTTCAAATTCAAACATTTGCTTGTAGGCCTACATATAAAATTTGAGATGAATAGACTTAATATTGTATGTTCATGTGTTAAAGTATAAAGTAGAACTTTAGGTAGACATAGATCTAAAACTACGAATGTATTAAAAATGCTTTAGAAAAACAAATTTGAATGTTAATTTGATTAAAATATGAAATGAATGGACAATAATTAGTATGTTTATGTGTTAAAGCATAAAACTATCTTTGCGAAAAGAAGTTTTATCATCTTAGAGTTCAATAAGAGTTTTAGACCTAGGCCTAGGAATAGACTCAGTAGAGAGATGTGTTAATGTGTAACCATTTGGTAATGTCTAATGAAAGGATGTTCGCCAGACATTACCCGCGGCCTGCGGGTCTAAGTTTGTGTTTACTAATCTAGTGGATTGGATTTAGATGTATGTTAAAATTAACTAATGATCCTTTCAAGTTTTTTCTCTTTCGCTACGAAAATAAAATTAGGTTTGCGAAAATGGGATTACCCGAAGCCGATACATTTATATCTATTAAAAACGAAAAGAGCGATAGCGTTGTTAAAAGAATGGGTTTATAAAGTAAACAATTAAACGAAATAATTTTTAGTACGCGATTCATGAATGAATATAGATCTAGGCCTATCTCAACTCGACTTCGCAGCTCTCATAAATGAATGTAGCTTTAGAAAACCAAATTTGAATGTTTATTTGATCAAAATATGAAATGAATGAACTTAATTAATATGTTTATGTGTTAAAGTATAAAACTATCTAGGCGAAGAGAAGTTTTATCATCTTAGAGTTGAATTAGAGTTTTAGATCTAGGGATGGGATTATAAAGTAAACAATTAAACGAATTAATTTTTAGTACGCGATTCATTACGGTATTGTCTAATGAAAGAATGTTCGTCAGGAAATCTGTAGTCACAGATATAAGGAACTAATTTATGTAAAAAATCCTTTTGAAACACAAAATTGAAGGTTAATTTTATTATATAATGAAATCAATGGACCTTCTTTTGTATTTTCGTGTGTCAAAGTAAAAAACTATGTGCGCAAAGTGTATTTCTTAAAATTAGATCTAGGTCTAAATCCTTTCGATCTTTTCTCATGTCAACATTGTAGACATGGCCTAGATCCATAAAATACTTTAGCTGTAATAGATTCGGACAACTTTATTTTTTTTTGAGGGCCTTAAGTTTTTTTTAGGGCTACAATACATACACTACGGTCTAAGTTAGTACCCAAGGAACATTCCTGCCTAGTTTTATCAAGATTGGTCAAGCGGTTTTGATGTCTATAAGTAACATACATACATGCATAAATACATACATACATACATACATACATACATACATACATACATACATACATACATACATACATACATACATACATACATACATACATACATACATACATACACCTCACATTCTACTTTATAATATAGATATATATACATATATTCACACACTCACTTTTCTTATTCCATAAACAATCATTTATGGTGTAATTTAAAAAGTTAAAAAAATAAATAAATAAAAAAAGACTTCACTAAATATCAGATGTGACAGCTCTATATGAAACCAGATCATTATTTTAAGAATTTCTGTCATAGTCACTGTAAGTGTGCCATTAATTACATTGTTTTTAACACAAAAATGTTTTTAAAATCATAAGTGTAGTATTTGTATATCTATGTTATTAAAACTAAATAAATATAATAATATAATAGCTGCACTAAGGTTAAAAAGTAATTAAGAGAAGAAGGTGAATATTGCAAAACATAGGCAGGCCCAGAAGGGATTCTTCAAAACGTCGACCCCGACCCGACGCCATCGCCTAGCAGCGACCAGGAAAAAAACAAACTGCTATTATTGTGTTTCATGTTATGTTTACTTGCTTTGAAATTTCACTATAGAAATTGAGTATACACAATTAGGGTAGATTTGTGGGCTGGAGGTCACTCGCGAAGGCCACGGAATACACATATGAGACCAAAAGAAAATCCGCTGCCGATGACAGACGCAGACGTCGAAAGGAAAATCGAAATCGACCACCTGAAGGCAATGGTTATGCTTGCCCTGCGTGTAACGAAATATGTAAGTCACAGCTGAGGCTGCGTAGCCACGAGAAATACTGCATTTCTCACTAATATTCCCACTCGAAGACAAGCCTTATTATTATTATCATGGGCGTAGACAGGATTTTTTTTCTACCCCCCCCCCCGCGAAAATTGTTTTCTAGATGTATTTATGTGTGTGTGTGTATACATAATCTTTATTACATTCTGACCCTTCATTCTTTTGGAAGACGTTTATTGTGCCATAGAATAGTTTCTTCCATGAGTTAGTGGAAAAAATGTAGATTTCCCGCCATTATTTGCAATGGTGTCTGGGGGAGCGCTAGGAGATCCCGCCAGCGCGGGGCGAAGCCCCGCCGGCAAGCACTATTTCTGGTATTGAAAGCCAACAAAATGCATATTCTTAGGTATCTACACTGCATTTTCCTGCTATTAAAAAGTTTTATTTCAAAAACCTAATGTGCTATTCTTACTGACTTAAACCCTTCGCGCCGTCAAGCTGTTTCCATAAAAATCTGTCACTGGTAATGTCTGAAGCCTCTTACCACCAGCCATGAGGACTTCCATGAATGAGTGGCGTCAAGTTGTACTAGGATATCATTGCAACTCTTCTTATGCGTAATTCATTTTATCGGAGAACATGTCCCGCAAATCTCATGCGTCTTTCTCTCACAATCTTACTAAGGGGTCGACTCCCAATTCGGCATAGGATTTTCTTGACTCCTAAAATCTGTCTTAACCATCTTTGTTGAGCCACATTTAGTGTTTTTCACATCGGAAGATGACTATTCATTGCAGTTTATTAATGGAGCCCAGCCACCGGTAAAAATATGTAACCTCTCTTGAATACGCTCTTGGAATTAAGTGACTGTAGTTTGCTCTAGATTTTATATTGTTATAAACCTGGTGGTGGCACAGATGGGGGTAGTGGTGTGTGTGTAGTCAGCCGACGCAAATCGCCCCAGGCCAGCGCTAGACGAGCGGTCAACCGTGACGAGTTACGACGATCGGCCGAGACGAGTGTCAACAAGAGAGTTCGGGAAGGATCGCCGACGTGAACAGAGCTCAGGGGCGTCACGAGAGTTGTAGTCATCTGACCACCTAGAAACGTCGAGCGGCGTTCTGTCCGGTTCGAGAAGGCCAGTAGGGACCCTATATAAGAGCGGAGGCGACGCAGTCAAGACGGTTCAGAAAGCGGGTTCACGACAGGAGTTCAGAACACGGTCGACTACAGCACAGTTCAACGGTGTGGTTCTGTACGGAGCATTACGACGGTTCAGTGCGGAGTACTGTCAAGTACAGTTGAGACGAACGGCGTCTTGATCTTGGTCTGTGATCGAGTCCGACACAACGAGCCCAAGTGTGTGAAGTCAGTCCCGAACTGTTGAACCCAGTGCAAGCCCGGAACGAGACGGAGAGGCCAGTGCAAGACTTGATACGGAAGAACGGTGTCATCGGAGAGATATTTGTTATCGCAGAGCTATTTGTACTGTTCTACGTGCTGCCAATTGTACAGTATTGGCTGTTATTTATGGACATTAAACCTTTACGTTATTTTGGAGCCCTGACTTGTCAAGTTCTTTAAGTTGGTGGTGTATGGTGCAGTTTGCAGAGAGCCTGGATAGTGAGATTCGTAACAACTGGTGTCAGAAGTGGGATCGGATAGGATCGGAATCGGATTGGATTGGATCTACTATGGCTCGTCTGAAACTGCTGTACGAACTTGAATTTAGAGAACTGAAGGAAGAACTCCGTGGACGAAGGCTGAAGGTATATGGAAACAAGGAAACTTTACAAGCACGCCTCCGAGAAGACATGTTGGAAGAAAAAGAAGATCCGGACACATATCTTTTTGAAGTCGAACCTAACTTGCTGGAACAGCTCGCCAGTAGCATGCAGCAACTGACCACCAGTACCAGTATCATGCAAGAACAGATGACAGCTATGCAGGGACAGATGGCAGCTATGCAAGAAGAGATCACCTCAAACAGCAAGACAGATCAAGTGAATGTTTGCTCCGAGTCCAAGCATGTTGCTGAGAAACGTTTGCAAGTTGAAAGTGGCCTACGAAGGTTGGACCCTACTGACGCTTGCCCAGATTCTAAGACCAGCGAGAGAAGCCCTGATGGTGACCATAGGAACCCAATGAAATCTGACGAAGCTGTTGAGGGACATCTACAAGCTGAGAGATACCAGCCAGGTCCGGACCCAACAGTCCAGTTACCAAGACTGGAGATGAAAGTCTTGATGGCTGACAAGAGAACCCAAGGAAGCCTGACGTTGGTCCAGCTGCCAAGACTGGAGAGGAAAGTCCTGATGATGGTCAAGAGAATCCAAGACGTTGATGGACATTTGCAAGACGAAAGTCATCGGCAAGGTCTGAAACCAACAAGCGATTGGCCCGATACTGAGACGAGAGAGAGAGGTCCTGATGATGGTGAAGAAAGCCGAATGGAGCCTGAGGGCGAAGATGAAGTGAAGTGTTACCAACCTGCCCCACGAACATGCCCTCCAGACAAGGCTGAAGATGATGACCTGTCCCACAATTCCCTGCCCTGTGGATTTGAAGCCCATCCCAGTCCTTCTCCGCAAAGCCCTATGAAGTCACCTTTTTGGCCAACGATCTTGGTATCCCCAGCCCTTACATCCTATACCTCTCCATGTGTCAAGTGGCTGCCCTCAGTACCAAACGGCAAGAGAGCGATGCAACCACAACGTCACTGCAACAAGAGGACGACCAACTGGAGGAAAAGAAGAAGGCGGCGTTTGCGTAGTCCAACGTGCATGGTGATTCTACCAAGAAATAACTGCAGCCACATGAAGACCAACTGGCGGAGAAGAAGAAGAAGGCTACTTTTGTTGAGTGCAACATGGATGACGATGCGACAACGACGTCGATGCAACCAGATGAAGGCTAACTGGAGGAAAAGAAGAAAACGTTTTCTGAATTCAACGTGGATGGCGATGAACGCAAGACGTCCATGCAACCAGGTGAAGGCCAATTGGAGGAGAAGAAGGAAGCGACCATTGCTGACTGCAACATGGATGGCTCCATCAAGCTCAAGAGGCAAGCCAACTGCCACCGATCGACCCCCACCTACAGCGATGAAACTTCACAGCCAATGCCATGATGTTGATTCTGTCCGGGACGGACAGATCTAAGGAGGGGGCAGTGTTATAAACCTGGTGGTGGCACAGATGGGGGTAGTGGTGTGTGTGTAGTCAGCCGACGCAAATCGCCCCAGGCCAGCGCTAGACGAGCGGTCAACCGTGACGAGTTACGACGATCGGCCGAGACGAGTGTCAACAAGAGAGTTCGGGAAGGATCGCCGACGTGAACAGAGCTCAGGGGCGTCACGAGAGTTGTAGTCATCTGACCACCTAGAAACGTCGAGCGGCGTTCTGTCCGGTTCGAGAAGGCCAGTAGGGACCCTATATAAGAGCGGAGGCGACGCAGTCAAGACGGTTCAGAAAGCGGGTTCACGACAGGAGTTCAGAACACGGTCGACTACAGCACAGTTCAACGGTGTGGTTCTGTACGGAGCATTACGACGGTTCAGTGCGGAGTACTGTCAAGTACAGTTGAGACGAACGGCGTCTTGATCTTGGTCTGTGATCGAGTCCGACACAACGAGCCCAAGTGTGTGAAGTCAGTCCCGAACTGTTGAACCCAGTGCAAGCCCGGAACGAGACGGAGAGGCCAGTGCAAGACTTGATACGGAAGAACGGTGTCATCGGAGAGATATTTGTTATCGCAGAGCTATTTGTACTGTTCTACGTGCTGCCAATTGTACAGTATTGGCTGTTATTTATGGACATTAAACCTTTACGTTATTTTGGAGCCCTGACTTGTCAAGTTCTTTAAGTTGGTGGTGTATGGTGCAGTTTGCAGAGAGCTTGGATAGTAAGATTCGTAACAATATCAAAAAGAGAAGTTTTATCGTCAAAATCATCTGTTGGGGGTTTTCCACCTCAAAAAGCTCTGTAGGGGGATCTTAAACTCAAAATCATCTGGATGGGGTTTTAAACTTTAAAAAATAAAAGCCATCTGTAGAAGACGGGTTTAAACTCAAAACCCTCGTTTGGATTGGCTACGCTCAAATAATTTTAGTGTGTAATTTGCTTTTTTTTTATATTGAAGAGGTATTTTTGCATCAAACCCCTCTGAATGGGGGTTTAAACTCAGAACCTCTTTTGGCAACGCTCATAGCATTTAGAGTGCGTAATTAGCTTTTTTTATGTTGAAGAGGGGGTTTATCGTAAATTTTAGAGGGGGTTTAAAATCAAAATCTTCCTTAACTGTGCTCTTGGAATTAGGGGATTTTCGTTTGCATTTTTTTTTGTTTTGTTTTATAGAAGAGGGGGAGTTAACTGCAAAAAAAAACCCAGGTAGGGGGTTTAAAACTCAAAACCCCTGGTAGGGGGTTTTAAACTCAAACCCCTGGTAGTGATTTTTTAACTCGAACCCCTCTGGTAGGGGGTTATAAACTCAGAACCCCTTTGGTTGTGCTGGGGCAAGTGATGGTTTAGTAATAAAATCTTACCTAAAATAAACAAAATCAAAGCAAAAAAACAGCCACTAAATTCCGATCCCCTCGGGGGGCGGGGGGGGATTTCATTTCGGGGGGGGGGGTGAACCCCAAAAACCACCCCCCCTGGCTACGCCCATGATTATTATTATTATGAAATTGCTTTACTGTATCGGTTGCTGTTGTTGTTCTTATGTCTCATAAGCTTATAAATCGTCTTTAAGAAAATGTTCACAATATGTTAGAGATGTGTTTAGAGATACTATAAGGACATGGTTTTCGACTAAATTGTTTTATTATGTGTATAACACGGTTCCCTGTCATTTCATCCCCGGTCACTTCATCCCCGGTCATTATATTAACATAGAACACATATTAACACAAGTTTAACAATTAGTAACTACTTCAGAAGAGAACAGGACCACTCTACAGCCAACCTTTACAATATCTTGCTTATGCTAATGGAATCACCTTATTTGGTAAAGACACCTCTGGCATTACTATAGATTTGAAACAAATGGAATGGGCTGTAGTGCCACTGGGACGGATGCAAGAAACATCGACTCCGTCCAACATTTATACAAAGAGTACTACATTAAAAAAATAACCATTTCTTGATTTACTTTGAACTTTTGGGGTCCCTGTTGTTGTTTTTTTTCAAAGGCATAGAAAATATTATGTTAGGTCTTTAAAACCTTTCGTATTGAAACAAACAATTTTCTAGGTCTTTGGGATATGTGATCCAATGAAATTTTGTTAACCCCTATACAAGCGCTGTGACTGAGTGGTAAAGCGCTTAGCTTTCAAACCGGAGGTCCCGGGTTCGAATTCTGGTGAAGACCGGGATTTTTTTATTTCGGGATATTTGGACGCCTCTGAGTCCACCCAGTTCTAATGGGTACTTGACACTAGTTGGAGGGAAAGTAAGGGTTGTTAGTTGTGCTAGCCACATGACACCGTCGTTAACGTGGGCCACAGAAAAAGGTGACCTTTACACCATCTGCCCTATAGATCATAAGGTCTAAAAGAGGTACTTTGTTGTTTTATACAAGCTCCAGGACCCTTAAAAATGAAATTCCTAAGTATTTATGTAAGACACATCATGCCCAATATACTGCACTATTCCTGAATTGTTGGACTCCAGTATGAAAATATCATCTTAGGCTTTTGTCTATCAAACCAAATTTTATTTTATTTATTATAGCACTATGCACTTTTCTATTTCCTAAGATTCATCACCATCTATTAAAGCACTGACGAGTGAGGTCGACGATATCACATCACCAATGGATGTGGATGACCTTCATAAAGTAAAAGATTTTTCTTCGACATCAGACATCAACATATAAGGATGAAGTTGGAACACGCCAATTTAATTTTACCCACGTTCTTGTCCTCATGTTATTTCTATAGCTTTGGTATAGAGGATCAATATTTTGAATGTTACATTTTTTTAAATATATTTTTCTAAATTACTGTCGTTTTAATGTAGTAATGATTTTCTATTACAACAATGTAATGTCATATTTGGGATAGTTAACCCTTGTTACATATCTATATTTTAGATATAAGCCAAAGTGCATTAATGTCTAGTAATTCACAATTTAATTTTTTTAAATAGTGTTATGATATTTGGTACCAAGGCTTTTCATTTTGTCTTTGCAATATAAACTTATAAGCAAATATAGTTGATTGCAACTAGCTTTCTTCAACTACCTTCAACAATTTAATACCACATTGAGGTGTACATTTTGTAATTCATGTTATTTTTCTTGAATGTATTTCGTTAAAAACAAACAACTCATACCATTCATACTTCAACGTCAAAAAGATTTAGAGTTATACATACACAAAAAATTGTGACTTTTTGAACAGGAAGATATCTAAAATATATAAAGTTATACTTACAACTGGACACTAAACACACACACACACAGAGCCGCCAATACCTACAGTGCATTACACTCATCCCCTGTCATTTCACACCCAATTAAATTTTTTTTTGGCCATTTTTATAATTGTGTTGTTAATAATATATAAATATCTTATTATAGTGTATACAGTGTTCCTCCTACTCTCTTCATACTTGTGGAGAAATGAAAGAATAGAGTTCAATAAGTAGATATAGTGTAATGTGGAGTTTGTATTTAGTTATAATGTTTCTGTTTATTGTAGGGATGTCAATATTATCCTGTGTATATTGCGTGATGTAATCATCAAAGGTCAAGGTGTGGTGGAAGTAGGGACAATCTTTTGAGAGTTAGAAGTACGATTAGAATACTTTTGATCATGTCGCTCTGCGCTGATAATTTATCATCCAAGTCCAAGGTGTTGTGGAAGTAGTGGACATCTATGGAGAGATGAAAACGATGAGACTACTTCTGATCTTGCCGCTGCTAAGTTACCTCCTGAAGGCCATCTGTCACTTTATTTGTCCATCGTTCTGAACTATAAGCGTGTCATTTCAAACCCGGATATAATGTTTTATTTAGTCTAATAAACGCTGACTTCAAGAAATACGCAGCGCTGGCCAAGAAATTACAAATGATATACAGCAATACGAATCTTCTGTACCTATTAGCACAAGACTATATTACTGATTTCAATTAACACGCAAAAACAAATATATATAGAGATGTTATTTTTTTTATAGATTTGTAATGACATTAGATTCTATTCTTATTTATTAATCTTAATCCTTTTTGTCATGTAAATAAAAAATAAATATATGAAATTTTGTTAATTTCATACTTTTTACAATTATTATTTGATGGATTAGAGGATGAAATTACCAGAGGGTGAATTGACCAGATGATGAAGTGACCAGGGATGAAGTGACCAGGGATGAAGTGACCGGGGATGAAGTGACCTGGATGAAATGACCGGGATGAAATGACCGGGGATGGGGTGACCACGGATGAAGTGACCGGGGATGAAATGACCGGGAACCCATAAATATAAATAAATAGTTTTTTTTTTTGTTGCTTATTGTTCGACTTTATAGTGTTTAAACATTGAAACTGTGAAAACGTATATTTAGACTAATTAAATGATTAGCAGTAAGTGTTCAATTGTTTACACATGCACCTTTACATACTGCATCTTTATACAATAATAAGAAACTCCGAAGTACATGTTAATTATTGATCTTTTACAGATACACATTAGGGGCGTGTACGTCCAAACAATTTGAACCTTTTTGTATTTGTTTCTTCCAAAATGGAGGATACACCATTAGCGTGTATTTCAATATACCTCCAAATCGGTATCTACATAACTGTCATATACCAGTTTTAGAACCCCTGCAACTAGGGGTGCACCGGATAGTCGCTCCGGCTCCGGCTTCTGCCGAATATCCGGCGTTTTTTACTATCCGGTGCTATTCGGCTCCGGTCGGATATCACTACCGGATAGTAAACCGGATAGTAAAAAATACACCTATTTAATATGCATAAAGTGGACCTCGTTCCATTAATGTCTGTTGTAGAATGTATTAATGTTTATATTAAAACAAAATAATGTGCTTAAAAATAGAGCCATTATGAATATGCACCAAACATCGTTTATTATAAAGACAAGGCGTGTTAATAACTTAATATGAATAGAAATGAAATTTTACATCAAAAATGCGCTTTAAATACAGAGCAGCAATGGCTGACACTTTTTTTCAATTTGTCTTGACCTTTGAGTAGGTTAGTTGACATGTTAAAATGCTACATTCCTTGACTACGTCATGCTGACCAGACGTCTGTCTAGCTGTGCGGGTATATCTCCAGAGGTAGAGATGAACAACTCCCCACCCCTTTTATTTGTTTAGTCCATCACATTGAGTTTTTTTTTTATAGGTAGGTGACACAAGGTAAATACGATGGACGTAGGTTTAATGTCAGCGTAATGACACTCGCTAGAGGTCACACCTTTCGAGGGAACTAAGTTTGTTTACTTAGTAGTTAATCTTTATTAGGGGGGCTGGACTACAAGAGCCACACCTCTAAGGTAACTAGGTATATTTCCAGATGATCAACTCCCTCCCCCTTTTATTTGTTTCGTTCATCACAATGAGTTCATTGATTGACAGGTGACCCCAAGTCAGATACGATGGACGTAAGCACTCTCTAGAGGTCACACGAGGGAACTATGTTTGTTTACTTAGTAGTTAATCTTAATTGGGGGGGGGGGGGGACTGGACTTCAAGCCAAACATCTACGCGGGTATCCGGACAAAGAATAAGCTTATTTGGAGAAAAATCTTAATCACGTGGTTGGGATAGAGGCCACACCTTTTCAAGTGTGCCGAGTTACTTGAACATAAATCTCAATTAGTAAGCTGGACTAAAGATCACACGCACCTAAATGAGTGACCTTTAGCTACACAGAACACAAACCGCGAGATTATATAGCCCAGTAAGCCAGTAACTAATTAGAAAGAGAGCTAATTTCTTTAATAAATAACGTAAAAACTTACAGTACATTTTAAAATCGCATAAAACAAATTGAATAATAGCACCGCAGTTAGATCTAGCAAACAAAGAAACAATATGCTGGAGCGTAAAAAATAAAAAAAAACAACCCTTGACCTCTAACTAGCGGACGGGTAAAATTATCTATACGCTTGACTGACCATGCCAATGTGTTATCTTTTTTGACTGACACCCAACTCTATTGCGTGCGTCTGCTCAAGGAAAAAAATAATGGTTGATGGTTAACACAAACAACTATACACACTACACTAGGACTACATGTGTAGGCTCATTAGGTATATCTGACCAAGTTGATGGTCTGAAATTCACGAACACACACATCCGACCACTATACAAGGCAGATTGTAAATTTTTATGAGATTTACATTAGTAACTAGTTAAATATATACTAACATTATTTACATTGACCTTCCTACACACATCCTTTACAGTTGGTGGCATCGTAGATACACACAGACACACTTATGCTATACAGATTTTTAGTCAGTAACAGAGTTTAAAACAATAAGGTATATAAAAGAAAAAAAAAAAAACCAATATAGATATGTTATTTAACAGTTTCGTAAAATGTTCAGCAATACAAGATATTTACAAGACACTTAGGTATCCGGCTCCGGCCCCGGCCGAATATCAAATTTTACTATCCGGTCATATCCGGCCCCGGTCGAATATCAAAAAGTACTATCCGGTGCACCCCTACCTGCAACATTTGGTGACTAGTAGTCACTTAACTATTCCGTGCAGTTAGCACGAGATTTTTCTTGGTCGGAGACTGACCACGAGGTGAACACCTCAGTTGATCTTGGACTCTTGTAGAGAGAGGAGCATTGTTATCTCCTCGTATATGACGTATAAGCACAAAGTGATTATTATTAAGTAAGCAGAGAGTTCATTTCGTTTGGATGTATAATTTGTGATGGCTGAAGTCGCCAATATCTTTTGTGAATTATTTCATTTATTTTATGTGAATACAAACCATGTCTTCTACCATGGTGTCTATTAATGATTCTAAATGTTGTGGTCGGAGAGTTCAGTATGTTAGTGTTCTTACGCACCTGCAAATCTAGTGCGTGTGAGAAAGTATTTAGTTAAGAAGACAAAGAACGTTATAGTAGTACCAGAGGAGGTATCTACAACACACAGAAACAGACCAATTCAAGACCGTCCAGGCCTATAACAAGAACCAGGTCGTGAAAATAACTAAAGACATTCAATATTTGTTCTCGATAGGACGTAACGGAAGTATCATGAAATAAAAGTTCCTAATATTTAGTCATTCGTTGTTACTAATTTGTTGATTATCAACTGTGGATCCCAGAAGATGAATAAATTCATTTTCAAATAATGGTCTTTGAACGTTTCCATGTCATTTCAAAAATGATTTAATAGTAGTGGATCAAACTAAACATCTGTAGGCCCACCATCTTCAAATTATATTTAATAGTAGTGGATCAAACTAAACATCTGTAGGCCCACCTTCTTCAAATTATATTTAATAGTAGTGGATCAAACTAAACATCTGTAGGCCCACCAGCTTCAAATCTATACTATAAAGTAGAATGTGAGGTGTATGTATGTTACTTATAGACATCAAAACCGCTTGACCAATCTTGATAAAACTTGGCATCCCATCCCTAGATCTAAAACTCTAATTCAACTCTAAGATGATAAAACTTCTCTTAGCACAGATAGTTTTATACTTTAACACATGAACATTCTAATTATAGTCCATTCATTTCATATTTTGATCAAATAAACATTCAAATTTGGTTTTCTAAAGCATTTTTAATAGACTGCATTCGTTTACGAAAGCTGCGAAGCCGAGTTGAGATAGGCCTAGATCCATAGACATAAATAAATATAGACTGGAAAAAGAAAGTAACTTCATGTACCTTGAAAACATGTACATCTATTGTATTCGGATTTCCGAAATATGAAAAGTTGCATGATCTTCATTCTTAGAGATTAAACAAAACTACACTGCCTCCTTATTTACAATATATTTAGGTGTGTATAGATATGAATACTTAACTTTTATACTGCTCATAAATGCTTTATAATAAAGTACACAAAATTGCAAGTCACAAATTTTCGTTTCATAAAACTCTTTAATTGGCCAGTCTATATTTATTTATGTCTATGCCTAGATCTATATTCATTCATGAATCGCGTACTAAAAAATATTTCGTTTAATTGTTCACTTTATAATCCCATTTATTTAACAAAGCTATCGCTCTTTTCGTTTTTAATAGATATGAATGTATCGGCTTCGGGTAAACCCATTTTCGCAAAACTAATTTTATTTTCGTAGCGAAAGAGAAATAACGTGAAAGGATCATTAGCTAAATTTAACATACATCTAAATCCAATCCACTACATTAGTAAACACAAACTTAGAGCCGCAGGCCGCGGGTAATGCCAGGCTAGTTATCTATATTATAAAGTAGAATGTGAGGTGCATGTATGTATGTTACTTATAGACATCAAAACCGCTTGACCAATCTTGATAAAACTTGGCAGGAATGTTTCTTGGGTACCAACTTAGAAAATAGTATTTGTATTGTAGCCCTAAAACAAATGTAAGACCCTAAAAAAAAAATAATGTTGTCCGACTCTACAGTGTTGACATGAGAAAAGATCGAAAGGATTTAGACCTAGATCTAATTTTAAGAAATACACTTTGCGCACATAGTTTTTTACTTTGACACATGAAACTACAAAAGAAGGTCCGTTGATTTCATTATATTGTAATAACTTAAGTGAGGCAACTCAACGAGGACATCGACGTTTATTTACATAGAGACATGACAAACACAAAGGGCATCTGCCTTGAGTACAGCATCTCCATATTGGCTCTCTCCTTGGGCGGAAATCGTTAGTCTCTTATGTCAACATCCGACTTGTCTGATAGTGCGCACCTTTTTCTGCACTATCTTGGATGGCGGTGCGCATTGCAAAGTCATAACAATATAATAAAATTAACCTTCAAATTTGTGTTTCAAAAGCATTTTTTTACATTAATTAGTTCCTTATATATGTAACTACAGATTTCCTGACGAACATTCTTTCATTAGACAATACCGTAATGAATCGCGTACTAAAAATTAATTCGTTTAATTGTTTATTTTATAATCCCATCCCTAGATCTAAAACTCTAATTCAACTCTAAGATGATAAAACTTCTCTTCGCACATATAGTTTTATACTTTAACACACGAACATACTAATTATAGTCCATTCATTTCATTTTTTGATCAAATAAACATTCAAATTTGGTTTTCTAAAGCATTATTTTTAAGAGACTACATTCGTTTACAAAAGCTGCGAAGCCGAGTTGAGATAGGCCTAGATCTATATTCATTCATGAATCGCGTACTAAAAATTATTTCGTTTAATTGTTCACTTTATAATCCCATTCATTGAACAAAGCTATCGCTCTTTTCGTTTTTAATAGATAAGAATGTATCGACTTCGGGTAAACCCATTTTCGCAAACCTAATTTTATTTTCGTAGCGAAAGAGAAATAACGTGAAAGGATCATTAGCTAAGTATCTAAATCCAAACCACTACATTAGTAAACACAAACTTAGACCCGCAGGCCGCGGGTAATGCCAGGCTAGTATTTAATAATAGTTCAAACTAAACATCTGTAGGCCTACCATCTTCAAATTACATATAATAGTAGTGGATCAAACTAAACATCTGTAGGCCTACCATCTTCAAATTATACATTTTTTATGTCCATATAGAGAAAGATTTTTAAAATATACATACACATACATTATACAGGCCAATATTCATTGCTATAGATTTTGACGCTGTAGTGTTTTGTAAAGTTACCTCAGTTCTTTAACTATTGGCAATTAATTATTTTGTTTGGTATCTCAAACAAGGGAAAGAAATTGTACTTGACTGACGTGGTGGTATAAGTTGAACTAGTCCCCTTTATATTTTGCAGGTCGCAGCTTTAAAAATTGAGGCTAACAGTAGATAACTATAAAACCTCCTATTTTCAAAAGAGATATGCTGTCAGTGTGATTAGTGTATTGGTTTAAATGTATTTAAAAAGCGATCACCAAGATACCCCATTCTTTGTCCCCTACCCAACTGACCCAAACAAGTGATAGGTTGGTAGCGTATTGATATAGCTCAAAGCATAACATTGCGCTAAACAAAAAGAAAAATTGTAAAAATATTTGTAATCGCGCAGACTTTTTATTTCTAGTTAAGATCAATGACAAGTCGAAGTACACGACTGACCCAAACTAAAAACATACAACTAAACTTAATATACGTTGTTTTTTATTTAGCATTTTTTGACACCTTCAAATCAATTAACCTCTTCTAAGTAGTAACTTAACAAGTAGTTCTTACATTGAAATCAGTAGCCGACCATGTACGCTTTATTATAGTCTTTCAATTATTTGTACTTTAAAAAAGTGTGAAATATCCTATGGAAGATTTGTTTCCATTTGCAGATAATTATACTTATTTTTAAATTTAGTTAATTCCTAAAATAAGATAAATGTTGCCATTTGTTTTTCGATGCGACAAATTTGAAAGTTTCTTTGAACAAGAGTGAAAAGTGCACTCATCTTAGTAAAGGAATTAACGTTTTGAGGAGTTGCGCTTAATAAAAATAGACTGTTGGCAGGTTAAACACGTCCACCAGTTTAGGATGACAGAAGATAAAAAAAAATGCTTTCGCAGTTGTCCGAGTCAAAACGTTGATTTAAATCAATGAAACACTGGCAGCAGCAAGAAACCCCAAAAATGTGCTGGGTATTTTGGTTATGAATCTACCGATTATCTCAGACAGTTCGATTTGTTGATGGTGATTGCATTCGAGAAAACTTCATTAGTTTTGTCTCTGTTGTTTCCCTATTGTATAGAGAGATTCACTATCTGTGTGGTCATTGTCAGCGAATACATTATGGATGCTCTATGATGGTTAGCATTCAGAACTGTGTTCAGCAAAGGATTCGTGAAAAAAATATCCAAAAGCAGCCTTTGTCCATTGCGCGTCTCACAGACTTCACCTTGTTATCTATGACCTGAAGGACATTTCAGATATACAAAATAGTGTTGGTCTCATTAAGAAGACTATTTATTTCTTCCGCAACTGTCTCATTTTACCTCTAATGTGTGAGACACGAACGACTGAGATATACGATCTTTGACTGTATGGCGAATCTTATAAAAAAGGCTGTAAGTGAAACCAGACAAACTGCACACGTGTAATCAGTGCTTGATTTGTATTTTCATTGTTGTCATATATTCATATGTTCTTATACCAGCTTCCGAAATGTTGCAGTCTGTCCAACTTAGCATAGTGACATCTCAATTGCACATCAGCAGTCTGTCTCATTGATTCATTCAAAAAGTCAACTTGACCATGCTAAGAAACACATCCTGAGTAAGGAATAGACTGTTGGCAGACAAACTTGGAATTGAGTTAAAGATGTCCAAAATTAGCAGTCGATAGACACATCGAGAAAAAAATCACAACTTTGGATTTTGGGATTTATTGCAGAAAAGGTTTTACTTTCCGTAATTTTGATTCGTTACTTTCTTTATTAAGTCTCGATTTTCAAGCAATAATAATGCTCAGTTCAACCTGTTTTGTCTGCATCCTAAGACGATGCAAGAGCTAGAAAGTGAAGATGAAATTTCAGAACTGTGCGAGATAAGCGTTCATCGCCAGCTTGACCATCGCGACAAGAAGCAATTTATTAGTCAAGCTATTGACAGTTTCGGCAGTCGACTTTTGATTTTTTTTTTAAATCGACGGTAAGGAGGCACGGGTCACTTAACAACATGCACATTAAATAGTTTGTTCTTTTTTTAAATATTCTCCCTGACAAAAAAGTTGAAGCGACTACTTTGAGCCATAAGTGACCATTTGCACCCCCCCCCCCCAAGCGAAATATCCTGAGGACGCCCATGATAGATAGGCCTACAAGACAGAGCGATTCTGTGATATAGATTCTAAAACACATCACAACACACGAGATCATGGGAAAGTATATAGGTCTGTGCATTAGACAAGTTCTCACCCATAGACGTAAATCTATGCTCTAGCTCTCTCTAAAAAAGTAAAAGTCATTATAGACAAGTAAGATAAATATGCTTTATTCAATTAGGTCTAGATCTAGACTAGATCTAATTTTAATTTAGTTAACATGTTGCCCAATGAGTGTGTAAACAAATGCAATGACATATTCTTAAAGTTGAATATAATTCGATAGATAGACGAACAAAATTAAATTGTTAATTGACTCTATTATTATGGTTTACCATCTGTTTCATAGCCACTTTGTTGCCATCGATAAGTTGTCTGCATCTTAACGGAGTTTGACAGAGCAAAGAATTTTTCCTGTTTCTCACAAAATTTGGCTTTCAGAAAACAGAGCGAAAAGAATTGGAAAATACACAGGGATACATTTATGGCAACAGTACAGAAGCGAATTCTAAAAACTCAAGCAAAAGCTCTCCAGTTGGTGGTTGTTGATAGTGAATACTTTTTAGGCTTCTATGGTAACAGCTCCATAACAACTTCAAATGCCTGCTCTGCTATGTTTCATAAAATTGATCATATAGCTTTTCATTATGTCTGCAAAGCAGATGGTGCTGAAGATTTTCTCAGAAAAGTACCTTGCCCTATAAAGCAGCTATGTTTTGATGAAGATAACCAAATCTTTTTCCAGGTTATCAATTAACATACAAAGTAAGCAATGTGCATAGACCTAGGAAGCTTATCAACTAAATTGATCAGTTTGTATTCCAATAATTCATTGTTCTGATTATCTCACTAACTGGGTACAAGGTGCTACTTGGCCAGTAATGATAATATTGGAACAGTTGTGATAAAAATCTGGCTATTTTTAGGTCAGACAATGAATTCAAAGAATGTGATGAAAAAATTTAGAAAGCTTATCTTCATCAAGACAGCTGCCTGGAAGACTCTTATAAATTATTTAAGCATGAGCTTCTAGATTTATTATACAAGCGTTTATGGAATCGGGGCGTCTTTTATGTTATCCATCTTAAAAATTTATTATAAAAGTTTTCAAATCCTATAAAGTTCACCTTTCAGACAAAATTTAGTAGCTGAGAAAAGCTCAACTGTTTCTCTTTTTGACATTGTTATCATGACATTGGGTGGTAAATATGTGTTGGTATTTTCATAAGTTCAATCTGATGATCTAATTTTCAGTTGCATTCCGGAAGATCCTTGTTCAGGTGAAGAAATTATAGAATTCCTCTTTACAAAATAAGTAACTTTAACCTTCCAAGTAGAAATTAGGAATAGATGAAATAAACAAAATGCTAATATAATTCAAATTCACTAATAAATTGAGAGTAATTTCACAGTGAATATCTTGACCTGCGCATTTGATCTTGTTTATTGTGAAAGAGGAAAAGACTTCTGCTAACACTTCATTTAGACATTACTGGTATGTTCACTTTTATTAAGAAAAGATATGATATCTCATATTATTGTTATAGTTGAAAAAAAAAACTGTTATGATTTGGTAATTGAGCATATCTTTTTTTTCCCTGATTAAAAAAAGCTAGTCAACCGGCGGCGTAGCATACGCCGCTATTTTGCAGGGCCGGCCTTAGGCCACTGCAACCTATGTCCGGGGTAGGCAACCTGCGGCTCGCGAGCCACATGCGGCTCTTTGGATGTGAAGCTGCGGCTCTTTAGTTCCATAGGCAAATATTATTTATTTTATCGAAAGATTAAAAAAAAATAGTTCTGAATCGTTTAATGACGATTGGGTACCGATTCGATCTCTCAACCACTTTTTCTCGCTTTTCACCAACCCCCTCTCCCATTACACGCGTCGTCACTGCTGCTGTCCGTTGGAAGCTCTCGAATGTCGTCGGATGTTTCTATGAAGGTTATGATTCGCTTTTGACGCAAGACGAATAGGCATCTTCATCACTCGCTTTAGCTGTGACGTATAGTTTGTTGTTTCAAATAAATGAGTTAGAAGCGAATTATCTTCTGAAACTTAGAAGCAATCTACAAGTAAAAGTAATCCGGCAAGCTTTGTGGCACCACTAGAAGTTGAAAAAAAAAAAGGCAAACCATTTACAGATGGCGAGTATTTCAAAGACTGCTTCCTGCCTGCATATGAAGAACTGTAATTTCAAAAACAAACCAGAAATCCTAAAAAAAAAAAAATTTGCCACTATCCACTAAAACAGTACAAGATAGAATAGCTAAAATGTCTTCAAATGTAACATATTTGCAGGTGGAAGATATTCAACTTTTTTCTGTCTTATCACTTGCTATAGATGAGTCTTGAGACATAAAAGACACGACACGTTTTGTCAGGTAAATGTCTTCCCAAGGTCCAAAAGAAGAACTCGTCTCGTGACCAACTAGAGGAGATGTAGCGAATGTCATGCAAAAATACCTTGAAAACATTAAGATCGATTTAAATAATAAATAAAATCGTTTAAATAGCAACTGGTGGTGCCAGAAATATGACAGGAAAAAATAAAGGGGCAATAACGATTTTTCGGAGATAAATAAACCATGAAATTCTTACTTTTCCCTGGATAAATCGGAAGTGCTTTAGGCCTAAAACGATTCTGTCCGAAATAGTTGAGGTCATGACTTTGGTAATCAAGATTTTTAATATCTTATCAAAAGTACTCTACCATCGTCATTTTAAAGAATTCTTTAACGAAATGGAGACTCAGTATTCCGATCTCCTTCTTCCTAACAAAGGCGATGGCTTTCCAAAGGTTGAAACGTTTTGCTTTTTGCTTGAATGAAATAAATACATTCCTAAATAAAAAAATGCATTAATCACTCTGAATTAGAGAACGACAAATGGTTGCAAGCATTTTAATTTATGATGGATATAACAATAAAATAAAATGAGCTGAATTTAAAACTACAAGGAAAGGGAAACAAACCCTATGGTTTGGTAGAAGAATTTGTTTGTTTTGAATAAAATTTTTTTTTGAAGAAGAAGAAGATATCCAGAGCCGTAAGCTACTTCGTTTTGAATTGTCTAACGCAGTATCGCGATAAAATCAGTGCAACTTTTGACACCAATTACTTCAGCACAGTTTAGAAAAAAAAATCAAAGATGCATCTTTGGATTGACATGTTAGTGCGAGAAAGCGTTCTTTTGCATGAATAGAATTCAAAGTAAAGTAAGAAGCCTACTAGCAATTGAAAATTTAAAGTCGTGTTTGAAACTAAAAACAAGTTATGAGCCGAATGTATGCAAACTTTTTAAAACCATGCAAAGCCAATTAGTGTTGTAATTAAAATTTTAACTGCTTTAGTTGTTACCGAAATAAAAAATAACTATCTAATGATGCAATATATATATATATATATTCTCTCTCTCTCTCTCTCTAATTTGTTGTGAAAAACACTACTTATACATGAATAAATAGTTTCGTGTTTTTCCGATTAAAAAGTGTGTCAGCACTATGCTATAGATGGCAATAAAAAACTTTGTGGCTCTTTAAAAACTTTGAAATTTTACAAATTGTCATTTTTGGCTCTTTCGACTCAAAAGGTTGCCGACCCCTGACCTATGTGACTGCAGTGGGCCCCGCACTTTCATAGGACCCGCGTGTATAAATTATTAAATTAAACCATTTTATAACTTATAACTAATTTTCCGCGGCCTCCTGATTTACCAGGAGCTCCTGGAAATCTCCTGAAATTACAAAATATACGAAAAGGTCATGGAAATCTCCGGAAATTAAAAAAATCTTTAAAAAAAAAAAATTCCTGAAGTATATAGATACAAAATTGTCATTTTGGGGTGTAATTCAAAATGGAAAATGCCAATCCTAAGCGCGATGAAAAAAAAAAGGCATTATGCATCACCCGTAATTGTGGAATCTGGTGAAAGAAGCTTCTCACACCTCAAACTAATGAAGAATTACTTGAGGTCAACAATTCTCAAAGATAGATTAAAAGATTTTTTGGTAATTCTTGCTATTGAGCGTGATCTATGTGTGACGATACGAAACTTGCATACAAAAGTTCATTTGAGTTTTCCCAGCAAACCGTGAGGAACATTTAGTTTTAACTTTACCAATTATTTTCTTGTCTACCCATAACTAAATTCTTGTACGATTTATCTCCCCTCGTCAAGACAAAGGTACTGGCTCTCACGTGACAAAACTCGACGTAAAACATAAACTAGCTTCTCTAGGGCTAAGTTTGAATTCTTGACCGCTGGATAAATCAGAAATGACACAATAGTCGCTGCACCAGCGCTACACACGGCGGCTTAATACCTATTCACCCCCACCCCCAACGCAGGACACGCACCGCCCTAGGAATAGTGTGGCACGGGCTGGACAGAGACCTATTCGTTTAAGTCCCTACTCACACGGTCGGCAACGAATATAGACATTAAATCTGACCTGACACCTGACATCTTCGCGTATAGATACATGTGAGAAAATCACCTAGCTTTCTTCTCCACCCATTCAACAAAAAGTCTCATCTATATATAAAGATAGACCAAAGCATTCTCAGATAGGCCCGCTATAATTCATACAGTCTCCTCTGTTAGGGAGTTTATTTTTGTGAGGTTTCCTTAGGGACAAACGGGTGAGTGTAAATATTTTACTATACTTATTTTATTTGATAGGAATGTGTGTGTACACAACCATGTTCCCCGTCATTACATTATGACCTTATTATGTATGTTATGTTATATCGATGCTATAACTTCATTTAGTATTATTAATGCCGCTATGATTGTCTATGTTTGAAACCATAGTTGCTGTATTGGATTTGTTATACTTTATCCATTCCTGGATCTTAATAATTATTGTAAACGATAACTTTTCATAAATCTAAGTGCAGTCTAAGAGCTTACATCTAAACTTGCAGAGCGCATGTAAAATTAATCATTATACATTCCTATTACATCCCTCATACATATTATTATGTCTCACACCCTTGTGAACTTATATAGTTCCTTGAATGAATATAATTTCGATTAATTATATCAAACCCTTATTTTTGTAGCCCTATCCCTAGTATTTTATTTTCATCTTATCCTTTAGTACACTATGCTAATTCCCCATTTTACTATAACTGGTTACTTATCGACGTAATCACATTCAATGGATGAATCTTGACTAGTATCATCCTGCATTAAATGTTAGCCCATTTATTGTGGTTATCTTCCTTTTGTTTATTATTGAGTTATATGCATGATTTAAGATTTTATACTTAATTGTCTTCAATGCCTCATTGGGATTGATACCGATGCCTGCATCTGAATTATTGCAAGGCATATGAGAATCCCTATTCAATGCCTTTAGGAGGTTCGTAATTGTCTGTCATATCCCCAGCCTGGTTGCTGTATCTGTAACTGCTTGCTGTAACTGGTTCCTACAACTGTCAGATCTCCACACAAAGCTGTGACCTTAGCCGACCACACCAGATACCTCCCCCATTTCATACCTGTCAGTAAAAGGCATTGCCTACTGTCCCTTGGCCATAGATTATTGACCAGTGTCCACAGTGGCTACTGTCCAGAATCATCTGCCCAGTACCCGATCCAAACTTTCCACTGCCTAATAGCTACTGTCCACTGCTTAGAGCAAACTTCGCTACAGAAATAAACTGGTGTCAGTTAGCACGGTCATCTACGAGCTAGAAACCACAGCTGAGAGATCTACTACTACAAACTTAGTCTGTTGTACCAACCCTCTCTACTGCTAAACAGGCAGTGACCTAACCCTAGAGCCAGCTTGCCTACAGCATAGAGGACATCCCAAGCCTACGTCCTAAGATAGAGCCGGGTGACTCATCCTTCTGAGTGCCAGTCCTACGATCACCAGAAGAAGACCCAACGGGCTAGCAGTCAAGACAGAGGAAAACTCTCTCATTCCCTCATTACCTAGCAATCCATAATGAGCAATTATTTTATGCATTAATGCATCTATTTTATTTCTCAGCTATATATAATTTTCATCATCAATCTTTTGTAAACTTTCATTCATTAAATCATTTTAATTTATAAACTCAATATACTGGTCTGTTCTTACTGTTAGTTGTTCAAAAATCTTGTATATGTGAGCGGGATAAATAAATTAATAACCCCTAGACTTTAATAAACGAGCCAAAAATAATATTTAAACATCTCGTCACATTATGTAGCAAACAGAATTTGTATGATATAATTAAAAGTATTTCTGTAGGTAGTAAAGATTGAATAAAATGCAAAGACGAATTTATTTTCTAATACGAATTCTTAAATTTCACTTATTATCCGTATCCCTACCCAAATCCGTTTCGCATACAGCCCCACAACAGTTGAGCACGGTCCTGCTATTTAGTGACGGGTGAATACCCTCAGAATGCTCTGTGAGAAATATCTCCGACACCAAGAGAATCTTTTCCATGTCTTTATTGATTTCAAGAAAGCTTTCGATCGAGTATGGCACGGAGCACTCTGGGCGACAATGGAAAAGTACAACATTAATAAAAACATAATCAAAGTTATCCAGAACCTCTACAAAGATGCCACCAGTGCGGTGTACTTCAACAATAATATTGGGGACTGGTTCAAAACCACAGTTGGAGTAAGACAAGGCTGCCTACTGTCACCAACACTCTTCAATATCTTCCTTGAAAGGATAATGGAAGATGCCCTCGAGGGCTATGAAGGTACTGTTAGCATTGGAGGAAGAAAAATTACTAACTTGCGCTTCGCAGATGACATTGACGGCCTAGCAGGGACAGAAGAAGAACTAGCTGACCTGGTGATGCGCATTGACAAGACTTCCGCAGCATATGGCATGCAAATAAATGCCGAAAAAACTCAAATTATGACCAATAGCCATCAGGGCTTTAAAAGAGGCATCAGTATTAGAGGTGAAAAGCTAACTAGTGTTAACAGCTTCAAATACCTCGGAGCTATTGTCTCAGATGAGGGAACAAAACCCGAATTATTGGCTTGAATAGCACAGTCCACAGCAGCCCTTTCAAAACTTAAAATAATATGGAAAGATAAGGGCTTAGCCCTCGGCACCAAAATCAGACTGATGCGCTCTCTGGTCATGGCCACATTTTATATGCTTGCGAGTCGTGGACGTTGAATGCAGAGCTAGAGAGGAGGATCCTAGCAATGGAATTGAGATGCTACAGAAGGATCCTAGGCATCACATTCAAAGACCGCATCACAAACCAAGAAATCAGAGACAGGGTTACTGTAGCGATCGGAGCCCATGACAACCTGATAACTATTGTGAAAAGACGAAAGCTTAAAACCTTTGGCCACATTACAAGATCTACGGGGCTCGCAAAGACCTTCCTTCAGGGAACAGTGCCAGGGAAAGGAGAAGAGGTAGACAGAAAAAGCGATGGGAGGACAACATTAAAGAATGGACAGGCCTGCCACTGAGAGAAGTTCTAAACAAGGCAAAAAAAGGGAGGAATGGAGAAAGACGGTCGACAAATCTTGCTTGGTGCCCCAACAGGTAAAGGTAAAGGTAAAAGGAATACTACTTGTTCTCCCCCTTCTTTTTTTCACCTCTTAAAATAACTAGCGTAACTCTAGTCCGTCCTAACTCTTGAGCCATGAAGAGATCTGTATATATAGATAAATAGATAGATACATTACTGTGCCATAGCTATTTAGCTCGATCTGAGTGTATATTATGTTAGGTTTGTATAATGAATCCGTTCAACAAGAAAGAGAACCATATATATTGGGTATGTTGATATTTGTAAATGTTTCAACTTATTTTAAAAAAAAATCAATTTTAAAACAAAATGGTTTACTTTCAGAAGACTAAAAGGAGACAATGCTTCAAATTATGAGAAACACTCTGTTTCTAAAACTCTTGCAGTTTTTAAGATTCTAAGATAGTGCGGCTTTGTTTGTGTGAGTGTCGAAGTATCTGAATATTTGTATTATTATCACTCAATACAACAGTACACAGTCAGATGTTTAATTTTACATTGAAGTCTTATCTTATAAAATACAGACGTTACTTCAAAAATGAAAACGAGTACGTCCTACGCGTCATGCATCTAGTCATGCATGTTAAGCAATGACTTAAATTCTGCCAAGCTATTACTTTTTCTGGCTGGCTCCAGCGGGGCGGACTGGCTATATGGGTATTGGAGCAAATGAGCAGTGTAACAAAGTGACAAAAAATGATGTGGTTCAATGAGCACGAGAAGAAAGAAAGAAGCACAAAGGAGGAGCAGAAAAAAAAAAGTTAAGAAAGCAAATAGTGTTGGAATCTTTTGCCAAAGAAATACAGTGACATTATCAAAATGTGTCCCTGAAAGCACAAGATATTCCACAACCGTTGTTACATCTCATGCTGGCAGCGTCTATGAATGAACAAAACACAACATCATTTATTCCTGGGTTATACAATGAAGAAACATTCATGTCAAGACAAGGAAGACTTAAACTGAAATACAAAGAGACTTGGCTAAAATATGAAACAACCTTAACAGTATTTGTTTTCCACAAGGATATTAAATTACCGTGAAACAAATGAACATGATTCTCTGAGAGCATATAACATTGTGTGTGTAGCCAACTCCAAGATGTAGACACTCGAACCGGAGCTAAAAAAGTTATTAAGAAAGCAACAGATAACCTTGTGAGGTTGATGGACAAAAGAATAGATGAAGAGTTGGATTTGTACATTTAATTCCATATACCCGTGTCTAGGAGTGAAACCAAATCCAAGGAGAACATGCAGATGATGCGATAGTTGCTTTTACAGATACAGAATTTTAAAGATGTCAAATGACAGGAGTGTATGTTGTAATTATGAGGTCTTGTACGCAAAGAGATTGTGAACGAAGTCACAGCATATTTAAGATGTGTAAAGAATAGGCTAAGAGGCATCAGGATAAAAAGCAGACAATTTAATCATGGTGACTATTGATAAAGACGTCCTATGAGTAATCTATTGAGACACCACGCAGGCTGCCCACTAGTAGAAATGCATTTTGTTAGTAAACCCAGTTTTCGTCACAATACCAAACTTAGCATCCTGAAAGCTTGTGGGCTGGATGGAATAAAATCGCAAGTCTTAAAAGAATGTGCAGAACAACTGGCTGAACCTTTTCTAGACATTTTCTAGACTTTGTATCATTGACACCAATTGTTTCTAAATGTTTAGATAAACTAGCTACATTGTTTTTTTTTAATAAATGACTTTCGTAATATTTTAAATTCTAATTACAAACACCTAGATTAACACAACACTTATGCAAGAATGATGCTCATTGATTTCTCATCCCGCTTTAAAAATGAAAGCAATGAAGATTAAGTCCATATATAATTCTATGGGCTAATGAATTCTTGATAATGAGACCTCAGAGAGTTAAGAGTTAAAAACACAGTATCTTATACACATATTGTTAATACATGAGCACTACAAGGGGCCATGACAACGCCACTGTGGTACATTCTATATTCCAATGATCTTCAAGCAGATAGTCCTTTTTATTCCTTAACAAAGTTTGCTGATGACGTCTCTTCTTGCCCTACTCTTAGAGAATGTGGACGTAAATCACTATTTAAGAGAAATAAAAAAAATATTGAAAAATACTGTAACGACAATTTTTAAATATTGAATGTCAATTAAAAAAATGAAAGAAATGATTATCGACTTCCGAAAGGAAAAGAAAGAAAATGATATTGTTTCAGTAGCTGCGGGAGAGCATAGAAATAGCTCAAAGCTTTAAGTACCTTGGAACTGTGTTACGCAATAAATTAAATTTTATATTAAATATTATTGAAAACACAGATTACATTACCAAAAGAAAAGGGCAACAAAGATTAAGGCTACTAAGAAAAATGTCATCCTTTAATGTTAGCCAAAAAGCCCTGTCAATGTTTACCGTGCTCACATCTACAGTATTTTAAGTATCAACATCACTGCCAGGTAGAGCAAGCTGAACATACAAAATACATATAAACTTTATAAATTGTAAATGCTGCTAGTAGGATCATAGGCAACTAACAAACCCGCAACTTGGACACCTAGTTGAGACAAACATTGCTAAGAAAGCTATAAGGATTTTTTAAAAATTACCCTCTTCTTCATGATTTTAACATTTTACCATCACAAAGAAAATATAAGACACTGATCACAAAAGCAAAATAAATATAAAATCTCTTTTGTTCCTATGCAATTCAATTTTTGAACAATATATAACTTACGGTTAATGTTAAAGAGAAACTGGGGTATGAACATACATCTTGTGTGCTAATGTACAAATGTTTGCTCTAATTATGCACTGTTTTTTGTAATGCACAATTGTAAAAAAAATAATTCCTCACGCATAATAAAGATTATTATTATTATTATACGTTCACCTCCAAAACTCTCAATACTGTCTTTCTTCTTTGTCTATCTTACTGGACCCGATCTTACAAATCAAAATGTAAACAACGAGCTGATGACTAAAGTAGTTGGAAATAGTTTAGGAAGACTGGACGGATTTCTCAGTGATAAATAAAGGTCTCAGTTTATAGACGTGAGAGTCATTATTAAGTATAGTGTTAACTTGTAATGTTCTGTGGCTAATGTGAAGTAATAATTGAGATAGAATAGGTCAGATAATATTAGCCCACAACAAAGGAATGCGATATCACCATTCACGGCTTGGAAGCACTAACTTTTGATCGCTCCTCATGGCGTGAAGCTGTGAGTCTCGGAGTGGCCAGGGTGAAAGAGCGCCGAACCAACAAAAGCTGAGAGAAGAAGCAGGCTTATCTGGAAGTGACCAAACCCACCTATGCCACGTATGCGCCCGCGTTTTGAAGCGAGGATTGGAGTTTACAGACAGCGTCGAGTCCATAGGAAATGAGAAATGTGCTCATCTTCGATCACGAAGGGGGATATGTATATATATATATATAAATCAATAACTAAATATCAATATATATAATTCTCTTCTTCCCTCAAGAGTTTTGTCGAGTAGCAAGAAGTAAAGGAAAGATCACTCTGCGGATAGTCCACTAGAAAACAAGAAAAGGGGGGGGGGAGAACACGTCACAAAATAGCAGGGACCGTTGTAATATCACTCTTTTGTTTTTATTTCTACCTCACGCAAAAAAGGGAGGGGGGAGTAATCTACTCTGTAGTAACTATCGAGGCGTCAGAACACGTTCAAGACTTTGGACACAATGGAAAAATCACTCTTTTGTTTTTGCAACTCGGACGGAGGGAGTTATCCTAGGTAATTTAAGAGGCGAAAATAAATGACAATTTTCGCCTATATATTTCATGAGATTTGTATAAGTTTTCAAAAGATTTTAATAATTTTCGGATATTTCCAGGACTTTTTCGTATTTTTTGCAATGTCAGGAGATTTCCAGGATCTCCTGTTAAATCGACGGGAGGCCGCGGGAAATCTGTTATAAGTTATAAAATTGTTTTTATTTAATATGTATACACCTAGAATTAACGCGGGTCCTATAAAACTGCGGGGTCCACTGCGGTCGCATAGGTTTCAGTGGCCTAAGGTTGGCCCTGCGGCGTATGCTACGCCACCGGTCGACTAGTATTTCATACTATACTGTGTACGTGTATTTGTGTGTGTGTCCAAAACGTTACGTGCGTAAAAAGGAGCGCGAATGTGTTTATGTTAAAGAAAAGAAAAGGGTGTATTTACTTTGTAGATATTCCATATGTGAAAACTAATCAAGTAAAAACGACATTATTAAAGATTAAATTATTACATTAATTGTTATATTTTATCTTTAAAGTAGAAACGTTCCATTGTAGCACGTCAGACGAAGCGCCCAGTGTTTTTTTAAGGTCTACCTGTCCTTATACAAGGAATTGCCTGAACCTAAACATTACCCAGCCCTCTCTCTCTATCATATCTCTGTTATGCAAGACAAATACATTCTGTGATAATTTGGTTTACTGTCGCATCGCTCACTCTGCGACCTCTCGAATCATGACTCTCTCTGAATCGCTCACTCTGCGACCTCTCGAATCATGACTCTCTCTAAATCGCTCACTCTGCGACCTCTCGAATCATGATTCTCTCTGAATCGCTCAAAGTACGCGCCAATTTTAGCAATTACGGACTCTAAAATGGACTAGGACTGTCTGTCTTCTTCCTTAAGCTGACACCACGCGTCTGGTTTCTTCATCTGTCTCCGCACCACTGTGCCCTTTTCTGACTTGTCCTAGAATCTAAGCACTCTAGAGACGTTTGCAATGAAAAGACCTGAACAGAGAGACTGTAATCTATTTGAGATGGAACTGATCCTGTGTAGAGCGTTCTCAGGACATCGGCTATCGCAATCCACTTTTATCTAACTATTTTTTTAAAGATCGTCAGGCTCTCGGAAGCCTTGGGAATAAGGGAAAGCAAACTAAAATTGTATTATTTAGGTGGGCGTCACTAGTAAAAGTTTGAGAAACACTTGTCTAATGTAAAATATTTTTGGTTATGCTTAAAGTCATAAAGAAAATATATTCTGTTTATGAGTAGTCTGTTCGTAATAATTACTAATAATTATACATTTTAAAATACAATAACTATTGATAAAATGGCATTAACAAGAAAATGTTAAAATAGATTCGACACTTGATTCTTTGCATGCTGGTAGGCCTATTTCATTTTGTTTATCATGGTTCAACAGAAATAGCAAAGAACAAATCAACGATAGTTTTTATTTAATTTTTTATAGGGGGGTAGATAAAAAAAAAGGGGGGTGACACCCAGAGCTAACCGCACCGGGTGACACCGACTCCAGTGACGCTACTGCATTTAGGGCACACAAAACCTTTATCTGTCTAGGGTCTTATACCGTTTACTTTTGCCGTCTGCGCCTGTTTTATACCCATTTTATATACTTATAATTTCATCTGTAAAAGTATAGGCCTACATATCGACAAACGCTCAGCTCGTCTCTTGAAAAGCTCTAGGTTGGTGAGACTCCCCCATAACAAATGACTTCTTTGTTTACGGCTTGCCAATCATTTCGGGAATTCCCGATGTTATTTCTTTTTTTTTTCCTTGAACTAAGTAATTATACACGTTTTATTTTGTCCGGATTGTTTTATTCCACCCACGGGTAAGAAAGACACTAAATATGAATCATAAGTATTAAACATTTAAAAAAAAAACATGCTCTCCCTCGCAAATGTCTATTATCATTAAAATTACGTTTGCGACGAAAATAGCGCCAAAGAAGACCTTACTTTTGGTTACTTATGGCAACAAGGATGTGCAGGTCTAAAGGCGTAGTAGTCCAGACCATTCCGGAAATTATAAAAATTGTTAAACCCTAAAGAAAAAATCAACCTTGTATATGCAGAGGAATGAATTATTTTTCTAGATGCTACACTTTATTTAAATTATTGTATTAAGATGCATATGTCAAATATAAATCTAGCTATCGTTTCTTTGTTTTCATTTCTGAGAACTCATACGATTTTCAGAAAAGATTTTGCTTTTTTTTTTGTCTGCCTGTAAAGGAAGCTTGAAAAAAATGTGAAATGTTTGCTTAACACAATGAGCCTAGCCTGTGCCTAAAACATATCCATCGAGATCTTCTGTAATAGATTAGATAACAATCAACAACCCAGCAACCTGATCGGGGGGGGGGGGTGGGGGCGCGATAAACTAAACAATGTCAAGGACACTAAATAGAACTTGACTGGTGCAAACTCAATAAAAAGAATTGAGCTGATACTTGAGCAAATATCTCAAAATCCTTTGAGTTGCCGCTAGTTAGTTGCCGCTAGTTAGTTGTTTGCTGCCGCTAGTTAGTTGCCGCTGTTAGTTGCCGCTAGTTAGTTTCGCGCTGGCGGGAGACAGGCATGCACTTAGCACTAGCCAAGATAGTTTACAAAAATTAAAATACAGATAAAAATAGATAAAAATTAAATCTAGGATCGCCAGCTCACATTCACCCCCGCTCAAAACTTTTGCGTCCCCGCAAAACAATCACACAAAAAACAGTCGAAAAAAAGTCACAAAATTCATACCAAAGCGTAGAACAATAGCTCTTGGCACAAAAAATATCTGCACGACCTTAAACGCTGCACATGTTTGTGAAGCACACGAATAATAAAAGTCAAGTGAAAAAATACACATATACATAAAGATAATAGTCAATAATAAACAGAATCCATACAAAAATATACATGCCCCCACAAGAAGGGAAAAGACCAGCCTCAACAACATTTTTTAACGCGACTAGACTTATAGTCACACAGACTTATGGCCAGCCACTGAAGGCTCACAATGGTCACAAAGACCAAAACATTTCGAAAAATGGTATTAGAACACAAAAAAACTGGTACACTCAAAGTGTCATAACACAACCTGAAGTTACAGTGCTATAACAAAAAAAACACAGGGCATCCAACATAGTGGTGGAAATACACACAAAAACACTTAAAATAATCCACCCACTATGTATCAATAAACGACATTAATGAGCAAAATGAATTGACCCAAAAAGTCCAAACAAAAAAACACTACATGCCTTCCCAAGGCAACTACACAAAACTACTATAAAATGCCTTCCAAAGGCGACTACCGAGTGCTGCAATGTGTCATTTATCTATGTCATGGCCTCCAAGGCAAAACAACATTAACGAGTACCTTGACGATACATCGCAAACTTTCATGACTAGAAAAATGCACATCAGCGACCAACAACCTAAGCTCAATATTGGCTATTGAAAGCCCAATAAAGACTTAAAAACTTAAGAAGCAATAGCTCATACTAGGTTGCAACACATGCACTACTAGAAAAGCACCATGTCACATACTTGAATAAAAAAAATTTAAACATAATAAACAAACAAGATTACAAAGAGAGTTTGTGTTACACAAACTCAGAGGCGGCCCCCGTCGAAGTCGGATCCCTGTCGGATCTGCATATTCGCAAATAATATTCAAAAGGTGATTTAATTTTGATGTAAAATGTTTTACACGTTTCAGATGTTCCTTCAGAGTTGAAGATAATTACTTCCTAGTCCAAACCCCCCGCAGGACGACGGGGGATGGGAGCGGGCAGGGTTTGAACCCTGGGCCATCCATAAATCTGAACGACAGTCCAGCGCGCAAACCGCACGACCAGGCAGCCATTCGATGGTCAAAAGTAATAATGTTTCAAAGATTCATTTGCCGTAAATTTAAATTTAAATTTAATAAAAAAAATAGTAGATTAGTTTTAGTATATTAAAACATTACAATATTGATCAAAACGTTTGGAAATGAAAATCTACACTTTTTTTTTACACTTTAAGTTTAGAAATTGAAATTCTACATCTTAATCTAGTCTATTTTAGTCTAAACTAGATCTAGAAATTCTAGATCTAGACTCTAAAATAATTTTAATTAGAATATAAATCCAGATCTAGATATACTGTAATAAAAATCTAGATCTAGTTTAAAAAATCTAGATTAGATCTAAATCAAGATATCATTCCTTTTTTAAACGCGAGTCACATAACGAGGCTTAATAAACATTACTATACCGAGTTCTTTTTTCATTTCATTTGAAGAATTAATTCCATATAACGTCAGAGGAAAAAAAAAAACACTACGTCACACGGCCTAGCTAGACTAAAAATCGCCTTCATCTATAAGAGCCATTTATCGAGTGTTCATAGACTTTGGTGCACCGAGTGCGTTCTTTAAGCATTTCATTTAAAGAATTCATTCCATATGACGTCAAAGGAAAAAAAAACACTACGTCACACGGCCTAGCTAGAATAAAAATCGCCTTCATCATTACGAGCCTTTTATCGAGTGTTCATAGACATTGGTGCACCGAGTGCGTTCTTTTAGCATTTCATTTAAAGAATTCATTCCATATGACGTCAAAGGAAAAAAAAACACTACGTCACAAGGCCTAGCTAGACTAAAAATCACCTTTATCAACACGAGCCATTTCTCGAGTGTTCATAGACATTGGTGCACCGAGTGCGTTCTTTTAGCATTTCATTTAAAGAATTCATTCCATGTGACGTCAAAGGAAAAAAAAAACACTACGTCACACGGCTTAGTTAGACTAAAATATGTTTTCATTAATACAAGCAATTTTTTCGAGGGTTAATAGACATTGGTGCACCGAGTGCGTTCTTTTAACATTAAATTTAAAGAGTCCATTCATATGACGTCAAAGAAAAAAAATTCCATTACCTCACAATAGGCTAGTACCGGTACCATAAAAAAAAATGTCTTTATTTACACGAGATATTTAACGAGGGTTCATAGACATTGGTGCACTGAGTTCTAATAGATATTATTTAAAAAGGATCAAAGCCACATTGTTTTTGCGTTTTGTCTGTCAGTCGGTCTGTCCGTTATCTTGATATAAAAAAAACAACTAAAAGTTATTAAAAATTGATTAACCTTTATTTTACGTTTCAAAACATCGCAATAATTTTTAGGTATGAACACAATTGAAAAGTTTATATAATAGATTGTTCCGGATGTTTGTATAAATAGTAAAAGAAAAAGAGAATTTCAGATAAATGTAATACCGTTAATTAAATTTTTTGGATGGTCTCGTATAAAAATTAGATGTACTACAGCCACGTGGAGAGATTTTCATACCTAACTTTGATGTTTGGATTCTGTTTTCCTTAAAAATCGGAACATAATATTAACGATAATTAGATTTTTTAATGTTTTAGGTAGAAAGTTAAATGTACTGTAAGAGAGTAGTGAGTTAAAATATTTTTCATAAAAATCCGTAAAAACATTATTTCGTAAATGAGAAGATTATTTGTTTATTAATTAGAAGAGGGAGTTCAAACAATTATTTGGCGTTAGTAGATTTTTAAATAAATTCGGAAATTTCTGGCGACGATTTGTAAGAAACAAAATCCGGAACTTTCTTTATCGATTACAAAACTTCTATGTTATGTTTTACAAGAAAATTAAATGTCTAAAAAGTAATTTTCAGTAATCAATTCTAGTAAATTACTTTTTTTAAAAGCCTTATGCGATTTCAAACAATCATTAGGCATAATTCATGTTTTATAAAACAATATCCGGAACATTTTTACAATTAATGAAATATAAGTCAGTATAGAGATTATGATTTAGCATTAATATGCTATTTACATAAAAAACAGAACAACATATTATTGATAATGTGTTTTTGCAACGTTTAAGCATGGAAATGGAATGTAATATAAGTTAGAAGAGCAAACAAACATTTGTTGGCGTTGATTAGTTTTGCACAAAAAAATCCGGAACAATTAATTTTAGATACTTAAAACTATTGAGATGTTATGGGAGGAACATTAAAGGGTAAATCAGATTTTCAATAGCTTTTAGAGTTCTAGTTTTTTAAATCTAATCGTGACGGACAGACTGACCAACAGACAAAACGCACAAAAATAAGCTTCTTTTATTCGGATGGGGGCACTAAACAAAAAATAAATAAAATCTGATTTTTAAAAAAAGTTTAAGGAATTGGTTTAGCACCTGATCATGTTGCGACGTTACGCTACTGCACGAAAATCGCTGCATAAAAAGTCCATTTAAAAAAATGTGCGTGATATTTACATACAAAGTGCATTATTAGCCTTTATAAACAAACAGAAATGTTTTCTTTTAATTTTAGCAGCTAGTTGACCAGAAAAAACGTCTTTAACTATTATTTATATTTGTTGTAAACATTTCCTGTACATTTTTAAAATATATTTGACTTAGTGATACTAAAAATACACAAAAATTGTCCATCTTTGTTAGCATATTGTAACATTGCCTCCCTTACATTTACGTAATTGTTTTAGAATTGGTGTATTTTTATGAAAAAATCGCTTGCATAATTAATTTTATAAATTAAACGGTTTGCTTTTAGAAAACCAAAAGTAGCCGTTGCACCTAAACTTTTCAAGCCGGATTTAATGATGAAATAATATTTTTCATATCTCTTCTAGTTTTCGAGATCTGAGTGTGACAGACGGACAGACGGACAGACGGACAGACGGACATTTTGCACAAACCTAATAGCGGCTTTTTCCCCTTACGGGGGCCGCTAAAAATAATACAAAAAATATTTTAAAATACATAAAAGCGTAAAAAACAAAAATAATATACATAAATACATCAAAAATATGGAGTATAAAAGATTATAGAAAAAAATGTATAGACAAAAAACAGCTAAAGATCCAGTCGGGTAGGTGGTCTCCTCGTCCTGGAGGACCTTCTTGGGCCTACCGGTGCAGGAGCAGGGATGGACTGTTGGCTGGCTGGGTGCATCTGGCAAGGTAATCTTGTAGACAGAGTAGCTGACCCCCGGACTTGGGGACCTTTCATATCGGACTTCCTGTTGCTTGGGTGGAGGTTGGACAGCATCTACCTGGGGAACATACAACTTTAGCTGTGTTCCAGACACACCTCGGAAGAGATGTTTGTCCAACGACTGTACAGTGGAGTACCCACCACTGCTGTCCAGTAGAGATGACCAGCGGCTGACACAGGACACCCAGAAAGTGAGGGGTGACATCCATGTGGTTTACAGTCTGTCTTCAGGAAGATGGCGTGGAAGACCTTCTTCAGTGGCGTCCTCAAGATGTGAGGGCCATTAAATCATACGTTGCAACTGGGCGGACAGTCGCCCTAAATGGACAAACTGGCCCAGTTGTTTATAGCACAGAGGTGGCAGTGGGGCACCTCTGTCAGGCCGGTACATGGCTACCTGTATACCTGCATCCAAGTTGCCCAAGTCCTGGTTGTAATATTTCAATTCAATCACACCACCAATAGCAAAGTTTGGCGATGACCCATCAGTCCAGACTTCAACTGCCATCTCAACACTGGGCCGACATCTCTCCGCAGGCATGGGAGAGCTGCAGACTTGTCTCCTCTCTGGTCACTCTTCCGAGGCACCTCAACTTCAGCCTGGGACCGCTGCATCCTTCCTGCCGCTGCTGCCATTCTGCCAACCTAACCTAACCTAGTAACCCTAACACTAACCCATAACAACAATACTAACTACCTCACAATGCACTACAACAACTTCCTAGAACTACATCCTACCAACTTCTAGGCCTAGCACTTCAATGACAATAAAAAACTCTACCAACTATAAGGAAACCACAACTTAAAACAAAACTCAAAACAAACTAGACTATCCATATCCTAACAACTTCCTATCAACCTACAACAAAATAAACACTGCTGCCAAGTCCTAAAACCAATACTCACTTAATCAATCCTAGCAATGCCTAACGAAGCCTAACAAAAACCTAAAAGAAACCTAACAACAACCTAATCTCAAAAAAATAATGTGCGTCTGGCCACTCAAGCACAGATCCCACTTCTGACACCAGTTTTCTGTTAGCAGGTCAGGAGGGACTAGACCTTTGTCTGCTAAACAGATTTTATTTAACCGGTAGGTTGGTGGTAACTCTACCGTGTGGGTCCGATCTGTGCACTACGGTCTGCAACCAAAGGGCGGCCTTCGCCTGGGCAATCAGACCGCACAATTAACTATCAACTTGGGCTAAACTAACCTAAGCTATTAAAAGGAAATGATGAAACTAGATTTATCAGACAATTTATATACACACTTTTATTTGCACTACACGAATTAACCTAAAATCAATTATATATATACATCAAACAAATAAACCCTAAGACAACTATATTATCTCTTAAAGAAATTAAACAAAACAATAATAATAAATCAATTAAAAGCTTAAATACCAAAATACTCCACTCGATCAACCCTAATCAATGGAACACAAAACAATAAACTAGTACTTACTTTACTTAACCTAAAAGCTAAAAAAAATAAACTCAGACTAAACCCAAAACTGGCAAACCCCAATAAAATACTCTAATTCCTGCCTACTACCTAGATCTATCAGTTACCAAACAACTCTAAATACCCACTAGACCTAAGCTTAAAATACAACAAAAAAGGTACAAGAAGGCGATGGCAGACTAATGGCAGACAGAAGACGTAACAACAGGAATTATAGCCTGCAATTACAAATATAAACAAACAAAAAAACATATATAAAATAATCATTATAATATTAATGGAAATACTTTTAGAAACATTAACAAATAGACATAGTATAGAAAAGCAACAAGGGGATTATTAGGGATAGCTGGGGGGGGGGGAAGGGGTGACGCTATCCAGATTAATGGAGATTCCGGTTCCACCATAGACAATGGATGAGTAATTAAGCCGGTGATGCACGGCACTAATCCGTTTACATCAAAACAATCTAAAAACAATCTAACAACAATCAATCCTAATTAAAATATATCAAGTAAAAATAAAACAATTTCTCAACTTACAGGCGGTCCCAGCCGAAATTTACACTACAAGAAAATAACTATACACTACATCAGGGGTGGGCAAATTACGGCCCGCGGGCAACATGCGGCCCGCCGGAGTGTTTTATGCGGCCCGCCGAAGTCAGGTGTGCCCACAGTATATACTTATAAAAATGTAAATATATTAAAAATAATATAAATATAAATTACTGAAACTGTCATTATAAAAATTTTCAAGCAAACGAAGACTATGCTTTTTAGCTATAACATCAATAGTTCAATACACTCAATTCTAGACACAATCTCTGATCAGTTTTATTCAATGCTATGAAGAACTATATTGAATGTTGGGTATGCTGGAAAGAAGATGGCAAGGGTGACAACTGGTGGAGCTCGATCTTTGACTGAGTAAAATGGAGGGGTTTTTTAATACCTCAACCATAAACTTTAAACAGGAAAGTTTGCACAAAGCTTCATAAAATTTCAACTTTATGATAGCTAAAGGAGAACAGAAATCAAACTTATTACAACCGGAGTGTATTAACCATAGGTAGTTCCGATTATGAACAAAATAACTCAATATTTCCTCTATCTTAACATGGGCAAGGTAAACGAGAAGACTATAAAATCTGAAGGAAGAAATTGTTATGTTACTTGAAGGACATTGTGACTCTCTTACCAATATTTCTAACAAAGAGTGGCAGACAGATTTCAGGTTTCATAATTGCCATTGCAATGAGTTTTTTGCATATGAAATGTAAATGGATGTTAAATCTTTTCAAACAAGGCTTTCCCATTTCTACAAGCAAGCAAAAGAAAACAGGCTTTGTCATTTTCCTTTGCTGAAAGGTGAAATTATTTCTAGTGAAATGATTAAAAGTACACTTATTTAGATTCCTTAATTTTGCAATTTATATAAGCAAATTTTAAGACGTCAAGAACCGGTTTTCAATACCATTAGCTCACCATTTAGCGCAGAAGCTGATTTAGCTCCAGAGGACATAACTCAGAGCAAAGAGAAGCTCCAGTCAGTACTTCCACAGGAGTCTTATGGGTGCCAGAAGCTGCAATTCTACACTTTAAAAAATGTGCTACTGTTCACACTATTTGTGTACACATACATCTGTTCTTCTTCTTCTTTGTTCTCATTTTACATGTTGGAGGGTTCAGATCAGTAATCCTATATCTGAGATGAACCGCGCAATGGTTTCCAGATCAGGCAGTTCTCCAAATAGCTTTGGTTCTATAGGAGGGATTTGGGGCCAGAGTCCTATTGTCTCATCCAGTGAACAAGCATTATATTTTGGGTGGGGGAAACTAAACAAGTATAATTACTGGTCGATTTTGACTGACTGTAATTTGACAGCAGTCACAAGGGTAACAACTAGTAAGCTAGTTCCACAGTTCCGGAACATTATGCACGAGTGTAAAAAGTAAAATACTGCACATTAAGTACAACTGTATATTAGTGGGGTTATTGTAATATAAAAAGACAACAGCAATTAAAAAAAATTATTAATTGATTTAAAAAATTGCTAACTCTTCTTGTATTTCCTTAACTTTGAGTGTGGTAAAAAAGAAACGTGAATATAATACAGTGTAACTATGAATTAAAAGTTAGCTAGAGTATCTTTCTAAGTTGGATATACATATGCGGCCCTCCATTCCCAAATTTAAAGAAATGCGGCCCTTGATCCAAAAAGGTTGCCCACCCCTGCACTACATGGCTACACAGACCAGCTTAATACTGACCAGTGGTCTAAACCGGAAAAAGAAAGAACTGACCGCACCCTTTCTATTTATAGAGCCAGGTCATGACTCATACAAACTAACTTCTAAAGTAAAAGAGCTGGCGGGAGACAGGCATGCACTCAGCACTAGCCTAGATAGTTTACAAAAATTAAAATACAGATAAAAATAGATAAAAATTAAATCTAGGATCGCCAGCTCACAAAGATTAATTATATATACACACACAAACATATATATATATATAAATAATTTCCTCATGTTTCGGTATAGCTGCAAGGCAGCAGGGGGTTGAATTCAGTTTACCTTCTGTCAGGTGGGTTGCAAGCCAAAGCTAATGAGTCCCTCTTGCCCAAAGCTGACTAGTTTAGGCACCAGTTACTCGCCTTTGCCCCTTCTCCTATTAGTGAAAACAGTTCCGCGAACCCAAAATTTGAGCCTGACATGAAAGATCATAAATACATGAGAAACTGCTCAATGCGAAAACTTTTGCAATATTACTTAACGCTACTTTCATGGACCAGTGGGGGAGAAGGGGTACTTCAGTAAAAACAACTCTGCTCGATTGGGGTGTCGAACCTCAAGCCCCATTCATATGTAGTCAAGCCAAGTTCAAACTTTCACAGAACAAAAAAATTCCTATATGAAACATAATATCCATAGTAACGAATGGTGAACCAGCAGCAACAAAAAAAGTATGATAAATTTTCAGTTTGTTTAATGATTCTAGTAATACAAATTGTTATTTTAATTGTTTGAAATCTAAATTTTATCATTAAAAAAAGGATAGACCTCTATAACGAATGTGTAGCTTTTAATTACATTTACACTCCTCAATTCACTACATTTAGAATTTGTTTAAATAATGGAGTTGATGAATTTGCGAAAATGCAATATAAATTAAGCAGGGGGTCTACCAAAAACCATAAAACATGGCAAGGGGTCTACGAGACAAAAAAGTTAGGGAACCACTATTTAGAATAATATTAAAGAAGGTGTTTTCAACCTCATAACTCTCTGTAGGGGGATTTTAAACTCAAAACCATCTGGAGGGGTTTTAAACTTTTTAAAAAGCCATGTGGCTTAAACTAAAAAAAAAACTTGGCTCAAAGAATTTTTATGTGTAATTTACTTTTTTTTTTAATATATTTAAGAGGTTGTTTGTTTGTTTTTTTGCATCAAACCCCGATGAAGGGGAATTTAAACTTAAAACTCTCCTTGGCTACGCTCATAACATTTTGAGTGTGTAATTTGCTTTTTTTTTTAAAGAAGAGGTATTTTTTAGCTTCAAACCCCACTGAAGGGGGTTTAAACTCAAAACCCCTTTGGCTACTCTCATAGAATTTTGAGTGTGTAATTTGCTTTTTTTTATATTGAAGAGGGGGTTTATCTTAAACTTTGGAGGGGGTTTTAAAATCAAAATCTTCCTTAGCTATTCTCTTAGAATTTGGGTTTTGTCGTTTGCATTATTATTTTTGTTTTTTTTTTTATAGAAGAGGGGAATTTAACAGCAAAATCACCTGGTAAGGGGTTTTAAACTCAAAACCCCCTTAGCCGCGCTGGGGCAAGTGATGGTTTAGTATTAAAATCTCATCTAAAATAAACAAAATCAAATTTAAAAAAATCAGTCACTTGGAATTTCATTTCGAGGGGGAGGTTGAACCCAGCCCCATGGCTACGCCCATGATATATATATATATATGTGTGTGTGTGTGTGTGTTAGATAAAGATTTGTTAGCGACAATTTATTAACTCAATATACTTATGAGTTAAAGTTTAGGGTTAGTGATTTACTCTGTTTCCATCAACACCACAAAAATGCCACCAAATCATCTGATTCTAGTAAGGCGTTACTCTTTTGTTCTGGCTTAATCTACTTGTAGAAAACACAAACATCAGAACTTACCAACTGAAGCTTAAGTTGTCTGAAGTTTTATTTGCTATAAAACAACAAATCGACAGTGGGCACAAGCTACGTTGAAACACTACTTCACTGTAATTCGTTGTACTTCACACTAAGGAGCCGTACAACCGGTACTCATATAGCGTGTACTTCAGACTAAGGAGCCGTACAACCGGTACTCATATAGCGTGTACTTCAGACTAAGGAGCCGTACAACCTGTACTCATATAGCGTGTACTTCAGACTAAGGAGCCGTACAACCGGTACTCATATAGCGTGTACTTCAGACTAAGGAGCCGTACAACCGGTACTCATATAGCGTGTACTTCTCTCTGACTTCTATAAGGTCCTCAAAATACTTTGGAAGCTTGTAGAAACAGTACTAGCCTGTCGCGACTCGGTCTATCTATAGCATAGTATCACTTATGCTACATGTGTCTCCCCATTCTTATAGATCATGTTTTTTAAAAAAAGATTTCTTTGAGAATATCTTATTATTGAGTAATAAGTGTTTTAATACTATATAATATATGTTATATACTCTGATAATAATAATAATAATAATATATGGAACTAGGATGGGATTTAAAAATTCTTTTTATTTATTTGATGGTACAACTCAATGTGCCGAGTAATAAATTTGTCATTGATTTGTTCAGAGAACAAGAACTCATTTGTGTTTTGCTTATTTTAGTTTCTTCTCATAAAAACAAACAAACAATAAATAAAAACACGTAAATTTTCCACATATTATAAAAAGGCACTTCCTACAAATTTATGTTTTAAATTTAAAAATAGTTTTCATGTTTTATCTTTTGGGTAGCAATCCCATTCCTATCCATGAAAGTTATGTTTTGACTAGTTCTGTACGTTTATTCTTACCATTAATTGTATTTCCTAATCTAGCTTATCGCTGCAAAATACCGTAGTATTCCATACATTTACATATCTATGGTTGTTTTTTTTTTTAAAGTGCTTTATTGATTAACAATCCAGTAATTGGGGAGTGTAATGTATTTTTAATAAGGGAGTGTGTAATGTATTCTTTAATAGGGGAGTGTGTAATGTATTCTTTAATAGGGGAGTTTGTAATGTATTCTTTAATAGGGAAGTGTAATGTATTCTTTAATAAGGGAATGTAATGTATTCTTTAATAGGGGATAGTAATGTATTCTTTAATAGGGAAGTGTAATGTATCCTTTAATAGGGGAGTGTAATGTATTCTTAAATAGGGGAGTTTGTAATGTATTCTTTAATAGGGAAGTGTAATTTATTTTTAATAGGGAAGTGTAATGTATCCTTTAATAGGGGAGTGTAATGTATTCTTTAATAGGGGAGTGTGATGAATTCTTTAATATAGGGGAGTGTGTAATGTATTCTTTAATAGGGGAGTGTGTAATGTTTTCTTTAATATGGGAGTGTGTAATGTATTCTTTTATAGGGGAATGTGTAATGTATTCCTTAGTAGAGGAGTATGTAATGTATTCTTAAATATGGGAGTGTGTAATGTATTCTTTAATAACTCTCCAACAGCTTTGTTCATATTCATAAACTAAAATGGGAAATGAACTTCAGAAAGCTGCAGAGGAGGCACAAAAGGAGGCAGCCATGGAAGTGTCCTCATCGTCTGCCTTGTCTCAACTCGAAAAGATGAAAAAACAGCTCGAGAAAATGATGAAAGACGAGGATGGAGGCGAAGACGCGACGCCATTTAATGTCCGGAAATTGAAAGGTAAACAGAAAGATATGCTAAGCAAACTCAGGAACTTCGGACTGCAGAGAGAAATCGTGAGCGACGATGATCTGCTGAAGATCCTGCAGAACAATAACCCTAATTTAGACAATATTGACCCTAATGTTGATGCTACTCCATTGATGACATGCGCAGTGCTAGACCGGAAACAACTCTTGACTCGTTTGCTAGATATGGGATTGGATTTGGAGACAAGGAATCAAAAGGGACTGACAGTTCTGATGATGGCTTCCATGGCTAGCAAAGAGGACATAGTCGAAACTTTGCTGAACAGAGGAGCCAATATTAACGCTCAAGACAATGAAGGGCGCACTTCTCTTATTTTTGCCATCGCTGGTTCGTGCGATGGAGTAGCGAGGCTATTGATAGATCGCGGAGCAGACATTCACTTGAGAACTAACAAAGGAGATGACGCAATGATTATTGCTGCCCACGAAGGAAATTCAGACATCATGAGTATTTTGATAGATCATGGTGGGAACGTAAACTCTAAAGACGTCAAAGGTTGGACACCTCTAATGACTTGCGCTCAGTACAACTATTTTGAAACTGTCCAACTGTTAATTGATACTGGAGCTAACGTCAATGAAGAGCAACATTCCGGTGGAACGGCGCTTGAAATCTGTGCTGGACATGGACATGAGAAAAGTTTAAAGATATTGTTAAAAAATGGAGCAGATGTCAAACATAAAAACAAGCTTGGATTTACAGCTTTAACCATGGCCGCCGTAAAGGGAGAAATTTTAACCCTGGAGAAGCTCATCAAATCAGGATCTGATGTCAACGTACAGGATAAGGAGGGCCGCACGCCTTTAATTCGTGCATCCATTGAAGGACACAGAAGTGTTGTCAGTACACTGCTGAAAGCCAAAGCTGATGTCAACATAGCTGACTTCGAAGGAGACACTGCTCTGATGTGTGCATCTCTGAACGGACACGTCGCTATTGTAGATATGCTTTTGAAACACGGAGCTGACGACCAAGCTTTTAACTATGAATGTATAAATGCATTAAGCATGGCCATACAGAACAATCATAAACACATTGTCAAAAGTTTACTTAACAAATACTTAACAGAAAAAATGCCATACCCTTCAATAAACCATAGACAAAAAAAAGGAATTACAGCTTTACTCAGAGCAGCCATCAGTGGTCACAAAGAGATCGTCAAAATGCTGATCGAAGCTGGTGCGGATGTGAATATGGCTGACAACAGCGGACACACTCCACTGTGTTTAAGCGCTCATCAAGGTAACACTGACATTGTACAACTCCTAATCGAGGCCAATGCAAACGTCAATATTTCTGACAAGCAAGGAGACACACCTCTCATGCTGGCTGCCCTTCAAGGTCATGTAAAGATAGTGAAAATGTTGCTGGATGCAGAGGCAGATGTAACTATCACCAACATGAATGGAAGAACAGTTGTAATGCAAGCAGCATATAATGGACACGAGGAGATTGTCACCATGCTACACGAGCGACAGGCCAAGTTGGACGCTGTTGAAAGCAAAGGATGGAATGCTCTTATGTTGGCAGCACAGTTCCATCATACACCAGTAGTTCTCTATTTGCTGAAGAATAACGTTCCTTGCGATACAAAGTCAAAACATGGAGCCACTGCTTTACAAATAAGTGCAGGACATGGTCACTCAGACATTGTGGAAGCTCTTTTGCAACATGGTGCCAGACCAAATGATATAGACCAGGATGGAACATCGGCTCTGATGAAAGCTGCATCGAAAGGACACAGCCGCTGCGTCGAGCTACTGATTGCTCACAATGCTGAAGTAAATGCCACCAACTCCAACGGTGTCCACCCACTGGATGTAAGCTGCCACGAAGGTCATTTCGATGTTGTGATGCTACTATTGGGAAAGGGCGCTGAGGTGAATAAGTGCGATGGAGAAGGTAGCTACCCAATTCACACCGCAGCACTAAACGGTCATAGGAAAATAGTCGAAAAGCTGATCGAAAAAGGAGCTAATGTCAACTCGATAGACAAGAAGAAGAGAACAGTACTCATGATGGCAGCTCACAAGGGAGACTCTGAAACCTGCAGGCTCTTGATCAAGAAGGGTGCTGACGTCAATCAAGCGGGTGACAACGGCTGGACACCTCTCATGTTGTGCACACAATATGGCAAGACAGATTGTATGAAAGCTTTGATAGACGAAAAAGCCAACATTGAGGCCATTGACCACAAAGGAAACACGGCTCTTAACACCTGCTCAGCCAACGGACACAAAGATGCAGTCTGCTTGCTACTGGACCATGGCGCTGACGTGGACCACGCCAACAATGAAGGACTTACGCCTCTCATGCTCAGCTCTAACAACGGCCACACTGACATTGTGAAACACATCCTTGAGAAGAAACCAAAACTAGAGTTAAAAGAATACGAACGAGGAGAAACGGCTTTAATCATCGCAGCCAAACGTGGCCACGAGAACATCGTTAGGGCTTTGATTCAGAGTGGGGCCAATGTCGATGCAACCGACAACCACGGGAGCACTGCTCTAAACATCAGCGCTCATTATGGACACAAAAGCATAGTCGATGAACTCCTCACTGCACGCGCAGACGTGAGCCTTGCAGACAACGATGGTGACACACCCCTTCTCTCCTGTATAGGAATTAAACACCACCACATTTTTGAAGCTCTTGTCAATGCCGGAGCAAATACGAAAGTTGTTAATAAAAAGAATGAAGGTGCTTTATATTTGGCCTCCAAGAGCGGAAGTATTCAAATTTTAAAATTGTTATTAGGAAGAGAAGAGTTCACTGACGAAGACAAACAGAGAGCTGCAGCTGTTGCTTTACAGTCTAAGAGAAATGAAATACGAAAACTACTTCTGCCGGATTTGGAAATAGACGACACCGAAGGTAAAGTATTTTTTTATTCCAGATGACCCCAAAGAAAAAAAAAGCCGCTGTCTATAACTTTTAGATCTCTGAAACTATAAGTATCCTTGAAAATCAGATCTCATCGTCGCTTTCATCGGTCTGTAAAGTGAGTGCAAGGTGCAGCCTGCTAATTTTAGTATTATAATGTGAACATTTTGTTTGTCAAAAAGAAGTATTCATAATGTATTCACACATGAATTTTCTTTTTCAAACAAAGGAAGTAACTGCCATTTATTTTCTTGAAAACCTGTAGCATTACATAAAATTCAATTTTTCTATCATTTTTGTCTTGCTTGAATTCAGTTTTGGAAACACCTACTCTTGCTTTTAAAATTGTGCATATTTTAAGCGGTCCCGAAAGGGAAGAGCTTCTATACATACTTTATGGTCTGTCCATCTGTCGCGTTTCGATCTGGAAAAATTAAAGAAATATGGAAAACTCGATATCATCATATGTGTAGCATGCTACAAAAGATGTAAGAGAAACGTTTTGTCTCTTGAAAGGGAACCCTTTGTTTCTGAAACTGAAAATGCAAACTGTTTTTTTCCATAAACATTCACAATTTTGAAAGCAATACTTGAAAGGCTTATATAGTATGTAGGCCTACCCATTGTAGTAACGGCCTTAAAATAGCATACTATACAAAGAGAAGTAATAATTTATTTATAAAGTTCTTATTACAAAGCTTATATTAACTCTGTCTAGTACACATTTTAACACATTATTTCTCCAGCTTTCAATTCTCGGATCAAATTAAAACTTGGCACAATTATTCATTGTTCTTAACTGATAATTAACCAATAAATTACTAAAATAGTGGATATTCTATTAATTTTTAATGATAACGAAAATGGAAATAAATTTTACAGAAAACGTGGAGTTCTTCCCGTTATTCTAGCCCCCATTTTTTAGGAACATTGTATTGTTTTGCTTGTTTTATTTCTCAACTTATCCCTTTGTTGAAAAACTTGTTGTAACCCATGCGGTAAGCAGGACCTCCTCGTGCATTAGATACAATGTTTCATGTTATCTTTAAAACTAATGTAGGTTTGCTACTGGAGATTATCTCTATGAGAAACTACTATAAGGCAATATACTGTACTTTATTACAAAGAAGCTTCAACGCCTTCTACCATGTATAGAAAACAGAAAAACTACGTAAAAAATGTGAACTCAATTTACTATATGTTTGCTTGTAGTCTCCCTTTGTCTGATCAAATCTTTACAAACTTCTCTATGTTGATTTGTTTTTCTGGATATTTGTGAAGTATGTCAAAAAGATTTTCCTATTGAATTGTGTCAACCTTTTTACAAACACTAGGCTCATATTTCCATACGAAATATTTTTTAACGGCCCCCGAAAGGGGGTTTTGTTTGGAATGTCTGTCTGACGGTCCGTCCGTCCCGTTTAGATCTCTTAAACTAAAAAAGATAGTGAAAATCCGACATCAATTTTTTTTTTACATTTCTATTCCTTAGTTAAGTAAGTTCTGTCCTATTAACTACCACATTGACAAAAAAATGTTTACTTTTTTAAGAGAAAAAATCTATTTAGCATGCAAGTTGGACATAATTTAAAACAACAATTAATAAGTAGTTTATCGCGTGAGCTGCAATGCTGCATCATAGCTATAGAACACTGAACTAAAGAAAAAAAATGTTTATTTTTCTTGAGGATTTGAATAAGAGATTTATCCTTTACAAAACAATTAGATCAGTTATATATTCATTATAAGACATCAGTTAGGCCAGGGTCACATCTAACTTCACATTCACTTTCACCTATCCTTTGGTCTGTGGGACCGATGGGGCACCACACAAAATCTGTACACTTTCTTTCTCCATATTTCCCTGTCATTTGTCTTTGATAGAATTTCATTCTGATGTTCTTTCTGAAAATATTGAAACCTGCCTTTTTACCTGCCTGGGTGGACACTTCGGGGGCTGATTTTGAGTTTGTGTTTCCACACAAACTGTCTTTGTAACATTGTTTTTTAGTGATGCGATACTAATAAATGAAATATGAAAATATGCATTTATTTATTGAAAGACAGAGCCTTTAAAAATTTAGAAATGATCTTGTTGTAATTATAGACACCTCGGGTCTGTCTACCTTAGCAATTTTTATTTATTGTTGAACTCAAGTGTAAGGATCTTAAGTCCATGAAATCTAAATTTAATTTATGCCAACAACATGCACTTATCTATTTCTTTAGATGCATCGTCATCTACTAAAGCCTTGACCAGTGGTATCGAAGATAACACATCGCCTATGGATGTGGATGAGTTTCTCAAGAAAACTCTTGTCGACATCAGCAACATGTGATGATGAAGATGAAACGAACCAATGTACTCGTACCTTCGTTCTTGTCTTCATTTTATTTTTGAAAGCTTTGGTATATATGGTTCATATGTTTAATGTATACTATCTTAAGACTTTGATAGATGTGATTCATATGTTTAATGTATACTGTCTTAAGACTTTGATAGATGTGACTCATATGTTTAATGTATACTGTCTTAAGACTTTGATAGATGTGATTCATATGTTTAATGTATACTATCTTAAATGTTTTTAAAGTTGTTTTTTTTTTCGTTTTAATGTAGCAATGCTTTGATTGTCTTTAAATTAATCTATTGACATATTTGGGATAGTTATTCCTATCTACTACCTACATATCTAGTTATTTGGATCGTAGACAAATCGCAAAAATGTCTAGTTATTGAGTTCTTTCTTTCACAACAGGGAGCTGATATTTGGTACAAAGTTTGTAGAATTAAAACTAGACCGCGACAAGTTTGTTTCAGCTACATCCTCTTAACTTCCACATTGAGGTATTTAAATGATGTTATTGACTCTATTTCTTAGGATGCATTTGGTTAAATATTAAAATGAATCGAAAATCGAAAACACACCTAGTTTTGATATAACATGAAACTAAGTAAATTAAAGCCTGTGTTGTTTTAATACTATTTCTTCTGGACACGTGACTGAAAACATGCTTGCAATAAGTTCAATACCATAAGAAACTTCATTGGCAGAGTTTCGTGTTAACATCTAGTGGTATGGCTACTTGCTCTCTTGCTATTTATACAGATCTAGATCTAAATACGATAGGTAAAATGTATTAGTGCTCATGCCCATTTTAACTGTTACAAAATGTACAACTGGATTCACTTTAATGAGCACACAAGCTATAACAGGTTATTTTAGGCTTTAAAAGGCTGTTCGGATTCAGAAATTTATTGACGCAGTTTAGTTTGTGTGTGAAATTTGGGACATTGAAAAGAATGTCAAAAATGTATTTTAACTCATTAAACCACTTTTGGAAGTATTTTTGAACAAACGCAGTGATCCAAGAAGCTAAGTATATCACCTTACTAGATGATTCTTCTAAAGCACTTTTTCTTTGGCAACATCACTTGCATCAAACAGAGATAGGTACTGAGATATTCCAACATCACTTGCATCAAAAAGAGATAGGTACTGAGATATTCCAACATCACTTGCATCAAACAGATATAGGTACTGAGATATTCCAACATCACTTGCATCAAACAGAGATATGTATTGAGATATTCCAACATCACTTGCATCAAACAGAGATAGGTATTGAGATATTCCAACATCACTTGCATCAAACAGAGATATGTATTGAGATATTCCAACATCACTTGCATCAAACAGAGATATGTACTGAGATATTCCAACATCACTTGCATCAAACAGAGATATGTATTGAGATATTCCAACATCACTTGCATCAAACAGAGATATGTACTGAGATATTCCAACATCACTTGCATCAAACAGAGATATGTATTGAGATATTCCATCATCACTTGCATCAAACAGAGATAGGTACTGAGATATTCCAACATCACTTGCATCAAACAGAGATAGGTACTGAGATATTCCAACATCACTTGCATCAAACAGAGATATGTACTGAGATATTCCAACATCACTTGCATCAAACAGAGATAGGTACTGAGATATTCCAACATCACTTGCATCAAACAGAGATAGGTACTGAACTGAGATATTCCAACATCACTTGCATCAAACAGAGATAGGTACTGAGATATTCCAACATCACTTGCATCAAACAGAGATAGGTACTGAACTGAGATATTCCAACATCACTTGCATCAAACAGAGATAGGTACTGAGATATTCCAACATCACTTGCATCAAACAGAGATAGGTACTGAGATATTCCAACATCACTTGCATCAAACAGAGATAGGTACTGAACTGAGATATTCCAACATCACTTGAATCAAACAGAGATAGGTACTGAGATATTCCAACATCACTTGCATCAAACAGAGATATGTATTGAGATATTCCATCATCACTTGCATCAAACAGAGATAGGTACTGAGATATTCCAACATCACTTGTATCAAACAGAGATAGGTATTGAGATATTCCAACATCACTTGCATCAAACAGAGATAGGTACTGAGATATTCCAACATCACTTGCATCAAACAGAGATAGGTACTGAGATATTCCAACATCACTTGCATCAAACAGAGATATGTACTGAGATATTCCAACATCACTTGCATCAAACAGAGATAGGTACTGAGATATTCCAACATCACTTGCATCAAACAGAGATAGGTATTGAGATATTCCAACATCACTTGCATCAAACAGAGATAGGTACTGAGATATTCCAACATCACTTGCATCAAACAGAGATATGTACTGAGATATTCCAACATCACTTGCATCAAACAGAGATAGGTACTGAGATATTCCAACATCACTTGCATCAAAAAGAGATAGGTACTGAGATATTCCAACATCACTTGCATCAAACAGATATAGGTACTGAGATATTCCAACATCACTTGCATCAAACAGAGATATGTATTGAGATATTCCAACATCACTTGCATCAAACAGAGATAGGTATTGAGATATTCCAACATCACTTGCATCAAACAGAGATATGTATTGAGATATTCCAACATCACTTGCATCAAACAGAGATATGTACTGAGATATTCCAACATCACTTGCATCAAACAGAGATATGTATTGAGATATTCCATCATCACTTGCATCAAACAGAGATAGGTACTGAGATATTCCAACATCACTTGCATCAAACAGAGATAGGTACTGAGATATTCCAACATCACTTGCATCAAACAGAGATATGTACTGAGATATTCCAACATCACTTGTATCAAACAGAGATAGGTATTGAGATATTCCAACATCACTTGTATCAAACAGAGATAGGTACTGAGATATTCCAACATCACTTGTATCAAACAGAGATAGGTACTGAGATATTTCAACATCACTTGTATCAAACAGAGATAGGTACTGAGATATTCCAACATCACTTGCATCAAACAGAGATATGTACTGAGATATTCCAACATCACTTGTATCAAACAGAGATATGTACTGAGATATTCCAACATCACTTGCATCAAACAGAGATAGGTACTGAGATATTCCAACATCACTTGCATCAAACAGAGATATGTACTGAGATATTCCAACATCGTCAGATAACAATTTCCTTATCACATTATCGATCAAGGAAACACCAAAGTAAACCTTCGTGACCGTGCTGTTTGGATAAGATCGCGGACTTGATTACTAGTGGAGACACCGGAATTCGTATTCGTGATTTCAAGGCATTAACTAAATTACGTTTATACAAAACTTTATTGATATCCGAATATATCAGAAGAAAATAAAGACCTTTAATTAATTGTATTGGTCCCATCCCACTTTCATTAATAGTTTTCTAGAAACAGGTTTAAATGAAAAGTGACTGCCATAAAGACAGCTAGATATCGTGCTAACACTTCTCTTTTATTTTTTGTTTTTTTACTCCCCACATGAATTGCTTTATAGTAGAACCAAGTTTTTGGTAGCTACATGCATTGCTCTATAGTAGAACCACGTTTTTGGTAGCTACATGCATTGCTCTATAGTAGAACCAAGTTTTTGGTAGCTACATGCATTGCTCTATAGTAGAACCAAGATTTTGGTAGCTACATGCATTGCTCTATAGTAGAACCAAGTTTTTGGTAGCTACATGCATTGCTCTATAGTAGAACCAAGTTTTTGGTAGCTACATGCATTGCTCTATAGTAGAACCAAGTTTTTGGTAGCTACATGCATTGATTTATAGAAAAACCAAGTTTTTGGTAGCTACATGCATTGCTCTATAGTAGAACCACGTTTTTGGTAGCTACATGCATTGTTCTATAGTAGAACCAAGTTTTTGGTAGCTACATGCATTGCTCTATAGTAGAACCAAGATTTTGGTAGCTACATGCATTGCTCTATAGTAGAACCAAGTTTTTGGTAGCTATATGCATTGCTCTATAGTAGAACCAAGTTTTTGGTAGCTACATGCATTGCTCTATAGTAGAACCAAGATTTTGGTAGCTACATGCATTGCTCTATAGTAGAACCAAGTTTTTGGTAGCTACATGCATTGCTCTATAGTAGAACCAAGTTTTTGGTAGCTACATGCATTGCTCTATAGTAGAACCAAGATTTTGGTAGCTACATGCATTGCTCTATAGTAGAACCAAGTTTTTGGTAGCTACATGCATTGCTCTATAGTAGAACCAAGTTTTTGGTAGCTACATGCATTGCTCTATAGTAGAACCAAGATTTTGGTAGCTACATGCATTGCTCTATAGTAGAACCAAGTTTTTGGTAGCTACATGCATTGCTCTATAGTAGAACCAAGTTTTTGGTAGCTACATGCATTGCTCTATAGTAGAACCAGGTTTTTGGTAGCTACATGCATTGATTTATAGAAAAACCAAGTTTTTGGTAGCTACATTCATTGCTCTATAGTAGAACCAAGTTTTTGGTGGCTACATGCATTGCTCTATAGTAGAACCAAGTTTTTGGTAGCTACATGCATTGCTCTATAGTAGAACCACGTATTTGGTAGCTACATGCATTGCTCTATAGTAGAACCAAGTTTTGGTAGCTACATGCATTGCTCTATAGTAGAACCAAGTTTTTGGTAGCTACATGCGTTGCTCTATAGTAGAACCAAGTTTTTGGTAGCTACATGCATTGCTCTATAGTAGAACCAAGTTTTTAGTGGCTACATGCATTGCTCTATAGTAGAACCAAGATTTTGGTATCTACATGCATTGATTTATAGAAAAACCAAGTTTTTGGTAGCTACATTCATTGCTCTATAGTAGAACCAAGTTTTTGGTGGCTACATGCATTGCTCTATAGAAGAACCAAGTTTTTGGTAGCTACATGCATTGCTCCATAGCAGAACCTTGTTTGGCTTGACTACCTATGAAGGGGTCTCGAGGTTCGACACCCGAGTCAAGCAAAGTTGTGTTAACTGAGCGCATAAAAGCAGCACGGAAAACCTTATCCCATATAGCCCTGCCCCCCCTCCCACTGGTCCACAAATGAGATTGGACCATAGCGCTATGAGCATTATATAAGTATAGAAGTAGCGCTATATAAAAGTATTATTGTTATTATTATTATTATTATGTTAGAAATGAAAGAGTAGTCATTCTCTGGCGCTGACAGGGTCGAGTTTCGCTAAAGAGAAACAAAATTCATCGTAGTCCCTTTAACAGTTTCCAATGAGGAATTTTCTGGTGATGTGGCAGGTCTGCAGCAGTACCGCCCTCTGACAGGCAACGAAGATGTTCCTAGGAATGTTAAGGGCCTTGAAGGTGTCTGTGAGGTCAGTTGTTATTATCCCCTCGGTTGATATAACAATGGGGTATATAGTAGTTTTAGATAATTTCTATAAACGCTTAATCTCCAAGCCAAGGTTCTCATATTTTCGTTGTTTTTATTATTATTATTATTATTGAAATATTTTTTTTTAAATCTTAATAATATAAAAATTGTTGACCTTTTAAAAAATGTTTCTTTTGTTGCATAATCTGAACAATGAAAGACGAAACGTAAAAGTATTTCTGATTTTTTCAATTCGTGAAGTTTTTAGTAGTGAAGTTTTTATCTTTCTATCAATTGATGAAATTAGATTTCATTTCTCTTACAGCACACACAACTGACATTTCATTTATTGACTGACAACATTTCATTTATTGACTGACAACATTTCATTCATTGACTGACAACATTTCATTCATTGACTGACAACATTTCATTCATTGACTGACAACATTTCATTTATTGACTGACAACATTTCATTCATTGACTGACAACATTTCATTCATTGACTGACAACATTTCCTTTATTGACTGACAAAATTTCATTTATTGACTGACAACATTTCATTTATTTACTGACAACATTTCATTTATTGACTGACAACATTTCATTTATTGACTGACAACATTTCATTTATTGACTGACAACATTTCATTCATTGACTGACAACATTTCATTCATTGACTGACAACATTTCATTTATTGACTGACAACATTTCATTTATTTACTGACAACATTTCATTTATTGACTGACAACATTTCATTCATTGACTGACAACATTTCATTTATTGACTGACAACATTTCATTCATTGACTGACAACATTTCATTTATTGACTGACAACATTTCATTTATTACAATACATGCAGCATCATTCTTTTTTTATTTCAATATCATTTGTAATACTTTTTGTACATGTAGTTTTGTTCATCTGGAGCAAAACTAAAATCTTTTAATCTATAGATGGAATCTGCACGTGACTAAAGTCTACTTTCATGAGTTCCAAAAGTCATTCAAAGTTTACTATGTTGTTGTTTTGTACACGAAAGAGAGAGATTTAGAATGGTAACCTTTGTTGAAGATCATGGGCGTAACTAGGATTTTATTCTGGAGGGGGATTGGGTGGGAACTCTTTATTAATTATATCTTGACCCTTCATTATTTTTTGTATCGTAAAATAGTGTAAAGACCATTTTAAACTTAACCCTTTCCCTTTGGCTACGCTCATGGAGATTTGTTTAACTGTCGGTTGCTTGATTTTTTTGTTTTATTGGGGGGTTTAACCTCAAGAAGCACTGGAGGGGGATTTTAAACTCAACTCCCCCCTCCTTGCCTGCGCTGGGGCTAATGATGGTTTAATATTAAATTCTCATCAACAATAAACAAAATTAAAGAAAAAAAGTCACACAATTTTATCCCCCGGCTACGCTCATGATATATATAATTTATGCGTCCTTTTTATTATATATATATATATATAAATTCGAAAATAAATTTTTGACAAAAAAAAGCTCATTTGTAAGTGATCTATTCTGTTCACTACGCCTGCTTGTCACTTCGTTTTGTTGCAGAGCTAATTCAAAGCTCTAAACAAATCTATTTATACGTAGAAATATATCGGATTAAGTAAAGGTTGGAAAAAGGCGACCAGAAAAAATATTTGGGTTCAAAACTCATCTCAATTGTTTTATATTGGAAAGTTTTTTATGAATTCTTAATTTCCAAAACGAAGTATTTCTTTAAATAATTATTCCACTATCTTTTTAAAATGTATTGTATTCGTCTGAAAAGGGGAGGGGGTGGTAGAGTGAAAACGATTAATTGATTAAGAGTCATCGCTCCTTTTCATTATTTCTGCTAATGATTGCATTTGGCATTAAAGAAAAGGGGGTGGGGTGACTCGATATAAGAATGTAATTTATAGCTTATATAAATTATATTAGTGACTTTTTTTTATTTTGTAATTTCTTAACTAAATAACAAAAGAAAAAAGTATTGATTACAGGGGAATGACATAATATAAAGATAAGTTCAAATATCAATAACAAGTTTTTATCATATATATATTTAATTGATTCTGTTAACAAGCTGTGATTCCTACAAATAACCACTCGAAAATTTAGGGGGGGGGGGGGCGGGATCGATGCCATTGCTTACTCCACACCCCACCAAATCAGCCAAAATACTAGAGGGGGCTAAATAGTCTAAATAATAGGCTGAAATATAAATAATTAGTATAAATTATTAACATTAGTAATAAATTCGTATGCCAATTGTGTGATTTCTTAGCTAAAATTCGTCGGGGGTCGGCCAAGTTTGGGGATGGGGGCGAATGCCTGTGCGTCTATGTCGGAAAAAATACTATGTGCAGGATGGAAAACTTAACAAAAATATGAGCTCCAGAAAGTGAGAGAATTAAAGATAAAGAGAGCGGACCGTTAAGGTTGTATTGTAACACATACATTCATTCACTGGTTAAAACGTATGTAATGGTAATCGTTAAAATGTGGCCCGTTTATTGTCATTTCAAATATGAAAATAAGAGGATGTTCCGTCTATAATAAACAATATAAAGTCTGGGTATAAATCAACTGTGTTTACTGCTGAGTGTGTGTGTGAAGCTTTGCGCTGGTCGTACTTTTAACCTAGAGAGAGAGAGGAAGAGAGAGAGAGAGGAATACAATAGAGGTAGATAGAATGTTATGTTTATAGTTATAATGGTTTTAACAATGGAAGCAAAGAAGACCGTTAATGATTATAAATGCAATTCATTTTGTTAGCAAAAAAAAAAAAGAGAATTTAAATAAACCTATTTCCAAATCAAACGGTAACTAAAGCATAATAAAAGCACAATAAACGAGTCAAAATAAGCTTTTTAAAACTCACATTATCTCTTTGTTATGATAATAAAACATCATAAATCTCCCGTACAAATAAAATAAAATTTGTACAATCAAGCAAGGACATAAACTCAATGGCTACCCAACTTTCAAGAAACAAGAGAAGAATAAACTCAAGGGCTACCCAACTTTCAAGAAACAAGAGAAGAATAAACTCAATGGCTACCCAACTTTCAAGAAACAAGAGAAGAATAAACTCAATGGCTACCCAACTTTCAAGAAACAAGAGAAGAATAAACTCAAGGGCTACCCAACTTTCAAGAAACAAGAGAAGAATAAACTTAATGGCTACCCAACTTTCAAGAAACAAGAGAAGAATAAACTCAATGGCTACCCAACTTTCAAGAAACAAGAGAAGAATAAACTCAAGGGCTACCCAACTTTCAAGAAACAAGAGAAGAATAAACTCAATGGCTACCATACTTTCAAGAAACAAGAGAAGAATAAACTCAAGGGCTACCCAACTTTCAAGAAACAATAGAAGAATAAACTCAATGGCTACCCAACTTTCAAGAAACAAGAGAAGAATAAACTCAAGGGCTACCCAACTTTCAAGAAACAAGAGAAGAATAAACTCAATGGCTACCCAACTTTCAAGAAACAAGAGAAGAATAAACTCAAGGGCTACCCAACTTTCAAGAAACAAGAGAAGAATAAACTCAAGGGCTACCCAACTTTCAAGAAACAAGAGAAGAATAAACTCAAGGGCTACCCAACTTTCAAGAAACAAGAGAAGAATAAACTCAAGGGCTACCCAACTTTCAAGAAACAAGAGAAGAATAAACTCAAGGGCTACCCAACTTTCAAGAAACAAGAGAAGAATAAACTCAATGGCTACCCAACTTTCAAGAAACAAGAGAAGAATAAACTCAATGGCTACCCAACTTTCAAGAAACAAGAGAAGAATAAACTCAAGGGCTACCCAACTTTCAAGAAACAAGAGAAGAATAAACTCAAGGGCTACCCAACTTTCAAGAAACAAGAGAAGAATAAACTCAAGGGCTACCCAACTTTCAAGAAACAAGAGAAGAATAAACTCAAGGGCTACCCAACTTTCAAGAAACAAGAGAAGAATAAACTCAAGGGCTACCCAACTTTCAAGAAACAAGAGAAGAATAAACTCAAGGGCTACCCAACTTTCAAGAAACAAGAGAAGAATAAACTCAAGGGCTACCCAACTTTCAAGAAACAAGAGAAGAATAAACTCAAGGGCTACCCAACTTTCAAGAAACAAGAGAAGAATAAACTCAAGGGCTACCCAACTTTCAAGAAACAAGAGAAGAATAAACTCAAGGGCTACCCAACTTTCAAGAAACAAGAGAAGAAAAAACTCAAGGGCTACCCAACTTTCAAGAAACAAGAGAAGAATAAACTCAAGGGCTACCCAACTTTCAAGAAACAAGAGAAGAATAAACTCAAGGGCTACCCAACTTTCAAGAAACAAGAGAAGAATAAACTCAAGGGCTATCCAACTTTCAAGAAACAAGAGAAGAATAAACTCAAGGGCTACCCAACTTTCAAGAAACAAGAGAAGAATAAACTCAAGGGCTACCCAACTTTCAAGAAACAAGAGAAGAATAAACTCAAGGGCTACCCAACTTTCAAGAAACAAGAGAAGAATAAACTCAAGGGCTACCCAACTTTCAAGAAACAAGAGAAGAATAAACTCAAGGGCTACCCAACTTTCAAGAAACAAGAGAAGAATAAACTCAACGAAAATAAAAGAACAGTCGTGATGCTCATCAACACTAATTCCTTCATGAACTAAAGTAAAAGGAGGGCCCTAAGGATGGTCAAGAAACATTTTTCTACCTATTTTTTCGTTGGGAAAGGATGGCGGGATTTTCTACACCTCGTGCCGACGTTTCGACTGGTCGGTTGGAACCACGTCGCGTGCCAGATTTTGGGCATGACTAGTGTAGAATATTGTAGAGGAATAGATCAGCTGATGTAGAGGAATAGACCACTGATGTAGAGGAATAGACTACTGATGTAGAGGAATAGACCAGCTGACGTAAAAGAATAGCCCAGCTGATGTAGAGGAATAGCCCAGCTGATGTAGAGGAATAGACCAGCTGATGTAAAGGAATAGCCCAGCTGATGTAGAGGAATAGACCAGCTGACGTAAAGGAATAGCCTAGCTGATGTAGAGGAATAGACCAGCTGATGTAAAGGAATAGCCCAGCTGATGTAGAGGAATAGACCAGCTGACGTAAAGGAATAGACCAGCTGATGTAGAGGAATAGACCAGCTGACGTAAAGGAATAGACCAGCTGATGTAGAGGAATAGACCAGCTGATGTAGAGGAATAGACCAGCTGATGTAAAGGAATAGACCAGCTGACGTAAAGGAATAGACCAGCTGACGTAAAGGAATAGACCAACTGATGGCATAGCAAGGCAAATAGAAATACTATAGGAAATAGAAACTTAAAAACGAAATAGAAAATAATTTTTTGTAATGAGAAACAAACAGGTTGAAGAGAAAAGAAAAAAAAAAAAGGACTTTCCTGCAATGATGAATCACTGTTGTAAAAGATAAATTCAAAGAATTGGAAATTCCCGGTGAGAATTGAAATCTAGGTAAACGTGGCAGACGTGAAGTACATGATTGAAGGGATGCGATAGTTGATCATTCTTTGGTGAGTTGAAACTCAAATACTCTTTTAGGTTGGAATAAAAACACTCACTTTTTGTTATTAAAGTAGAAGTCTAACGTGGATTTAACGTGTTGATGTCTTGACATACAACAAATTTGTAATAATGTAATGTAGGGCATAGTTGAGTTTATGTCATCTAATTTCTTAGTTTAAAAAAAGAGAAATTAGAATGTGGGTGTACTTTATCTATCTATCTATCTATCTATCTATCTATCTATATATCTATCTATCTATCTATCTATCTCTTTCTATCTATCTATCTATCTATCTATCTATCTATCTATCTATCTATCTCTTTCTATCTATCTACCTTTCTACCTATCTCTATCTATATATCTATATAGCCCTGTAAGTCTGAATGTTTCTGTAATAATTAATAAGTTAGTCTTTTTTTCACGACACGTATATATATATACCGGCATATTTAAAGACTATAAATATTTAAAATTATGCAAAACGACAATTTTTAATTCTAATTAAAAAACAAGTAATATAAAAATCCTTTGTTTTTTTTTTATCAACAAAAACAAGCCCTCCTTTATACAGCTAACCAAACTTTTTTAGAGCGACTATTTCTCACTTTTTTTCCCTCTTAATAACTAATGAATGATAATTTTTTTAAAAAAAGGAACATTTTTACCATGCCCCAATGACCCCCTATTCGAAAACAATCCTGGTGAAGCGATTGTATAAATATACTCCAAAGTATAAGAAATATGTAACAATATTGGCCTATCATAGACCCAGAATTTAGAGATGTTGAATGGCCTACACTTACGCTTAAGCTTTGTTTTTTTTTTAAGTATTTTATAAAATACTTTACCTGTAACTACATATTTTATTTTTCATTTTCAGAAAGTGTTAAAATACTTTTTAAATTACAAAAAGAGGCGCATAAAGATCCAGTCGGTCCAAGAATGACAGAAACTACTCCACCTAAAAGACACCGCCTTGAAAAATCTTCCTATCTACCGATACCTCAATTTCTTGAATATGGTTGGTCTCACGTGATAAACGTAAGAAATGAGAGTGACGAGCAATGTTTCAAGTGGAGTATACTCGCTGCCTTGCATCCAGTGGAGGGCAAACTCGCAGAGGAAGTTTCTAGTTACGAACGTTTCCAAGACGAACTTAAGTTTAGTGATTTAGAATTTCCCATAAAACTTCAAGACATTCCGAGATTTGAACAACAAAACGATATTTCTGTGAATGTGTTCTCTTACATTAAAGCTAAAACAGCTTTTGGTAGACAGTTCTATGAAACATCCCCAGTGCATTTAAGTCAGCTCAATAACAAAAGGCCGATAGATCTCTTATATGTTTATGAAGAGAGGAACTTCCACTACTGCTGGATCAAAGATTTAAGTAAATGGTTAAATAAAAAAGATGTGTGTTGTCGTTACTGCCTGAATACATTTCAAGAAAATGACATAGAAGAACATACACGTTTGTGTAAGCCACACGGTCCACAACGTGTAAATATTCCTTACCCGGAAAAAAATATTTTAAATCACAATGCAAAAGATACTAAAGTACAATGTATAATTTATGCAGATTTTGAATGTTTTCTTGAGCCAGTTGAGGTTGAAAACAAAGAAATGTTAGAAAATGAGAAGACAGTTATTAATATTCACAAGCCCAGTGGTTTCGCCTATAAAGTTGTTAGCACTAAAGCGGAACTCAATACGGACATTCAAGTTTATTCAGGTGAGGACGCTGCTAAAAAGTTCATTGATGAATTACTAGAATTAGAAAATTCTATAAAAAAGAAATTAAACCTTAAAAACAAAATAGACATGATTCCAGTTGTGTTTCATAATTTAAGTAGATATGATAGTCATATCATAATACAAGAATTTCAAAAGCTGAAAGATGAAGATATTGAATGTTTACCTTTAAATGTGCAAGAATTTATTTCCTTCTCTATAAGCTCTTTAAGATTTATCGATTCCTATCGATTTCTTAACAAATCTCTTCCAAGTCTTGTTGCCAGTCTAGTTGATTCTTCCAAGTCTTGTTGCCAGTCTAGTTGATTCTTCCAAGTCTTGTTGCCAGTCTAGTTGATTCTTCCAAAGACTTCAAAGAAACATTCAGAAACACTTATCTGCTAGCAGGTGAAAGTCAAGAGAAATTTCATGTGTTGTTAAGAAAACAAGTTTACCCATACGAGTATATAAAGTCTTATGAGATGTTGTCTGAAAGTCAGCTGCCTCAAGAAGAACACTTTCATGACACTCTGAAAGACAAGTCAATCTCGAAAGAAGATTATGAACACGCCAAGAAAGTATGGGCGGTTTTTAATATGCAAACTCTAGAAGACTACCATAATCTTTATGTTCAAACTGACGTAGCTCTGCTGGCAGATGTCTTTGAACACTTTAGACAAATGTCGATGGAACTTTACGAGCTCGATCCTGCAGAATTTTATTCCACTTCAGGACTTGCCTGGCAGGCAGCACTTAAGAAAACAAATGTTCAGTTAGAGCTTCTAACAGATTTAGACATGCATCTTATGATAGAAAGTGGTAAAAGGGGAGGAGTAGCAATGGTATCTCATCGATCATCTAAAGCCCATAATCCCAGCATGCCACACTATGATTTAGCCCAACCTGGCAATAACAAGTGGATCATCTATTTAGATGCCAACAATTTGTATGGCTGGGCCATGTCTCAACCACTGCCACTGAACGACTTTAAATGGCTTACAGAAGAAGACATTTCCACACTTGATATCAAAAACATAAGTGACTATACAGAAACAGGTTACATTCTTGAAGTAGATCTAGAGTACCCTGAGGAGCTACATGACCAACACAATGACTTTCCCTTGGCACCTGAAAAAATTAATTTAACAAAGGAAATGCTTTCTTCATATTGCCGAGACCTTTATGAAAAATTTCACTTCAGTGAAACAATGGGAGATAAATTGATTCCTAATTTAAAGAACAAAGAAAAATATGTTGTTCATTATCGAACTTTGAAACTGTATTTGAAACTTGGAATGAAAGTAACCAAAGTTCATCGTGTTATATCATTTCATCAAGAACCTTGGCTCAAACCATACATTGATTTTAACAAAGAGCAAAGACAAATAGCTCAAGATGATGTTCGAAAAGACTTTTTTAAATTTATGAACAACACTGTCTTTGGCAAAACCATAGAAAATGTTAGAAAATACGACAAGGTCATTGAATTTGTATTTGATGATGATGATTTAGCAAAAGCAAAAGTTAGGCCAAATTTTCAAGAGTGTGTTGCTGTCAACGGAACAAATATTATTCAGTTTCAAAAACATTCATTATATCTTAATAAACCAGTTTCAGTTGGTTTTAGCATCCTGGATTTATCTAAAATGTTCATCTATGAAGTTCATTATCGCAAAATTAAACAAAAGTATGGGGACAAAGCCAAACTTCTATTTACCGATACTGACTCCTTATGTTATGAACTAGAAACAGAAGATGTTTATGATGACTTGCAAGAAGACCGCGAACTGAATGACTTGATTGACTTTTCAAATTACCCGCAAGATCATAAGCTCTATAACGAGAGAAACAAAAGTGCACTTGGTAAGATGAAGGACGAGACACGAGATGTCCCTATACAGACATTCATTGGTTTAAAACCCAAAATGTATTCTTTGGTATATGGTGAATGGGAGAAAAACACTGCAGTAGGTGTACAAAGAGATTATACAGAGAGAAACATTAAATCAAGTGACTACACAAAGTGTCTGGAAAACAAAGAGCAACAACAAGGTACACTTCATCAAATAGAAAGTCTAAATCATCAGCTCCGTACTGTCAAGGAAACCAAAGTCACTCTGACATGTTATGATGATAAAAGATACATTTCAGATGAAGGGATACAATCCTTGGCGTACGGACATTACAGAATTCCAAAATGTTGACTTGGTTTCGATTTAATTTTATGAATTTGCCATTTTCTGAAAATTCCATGTTAAAGATTATCTTTACTTTTTTTATATAAAAAACAAAAGGCTTATAATTGTATGCATTTATATTGTTTTTCTTGTTTTTTTTATTCTGAATTTTAAAATATTTGTACAAAAAAATGTGTTATAATTACTGTTTGAATGACAATTAATAAGAGTTGAGAGGTTAAAAGGGTTGAGGACAAAACGTGACCAATGTCTAAATCCTGATCTATCTGTAAGTAATTTGTGACCAATGTCTAAATCCTGATCTATCTGTAAGTAATTTGTGACCAATGTCTAAATCCTGATCTATCTGTAAGTAATTTGTGACGAATGGTCTAAATCCTGATCTATCTGCAAGTAATTTGTGACGAATGGTCTAAGATTTAATATTTTTTGGCGTTGGTCATTGTGCTGGCCTCACTGCATCTTCCTTAGCAGTTTGAAAAAGATTTGCCTTTTTTTTAACACAATGTATTTAACTTTTACAATATATATAAGGATATCAGGTGGCATTATTTGTTATATAACTTTATTATCTTCATATTTTATATTAAAGCATTTGATATGCTCTTTCAATGCACAATTACTTTAATCTACTTCAACTCCCATACATATTTATACATTTTTCTGATTATATTTAAATTTTTTGTCATATTATGTGGGTTTTTTTTCACGTTTTTGATAAATCAAAATGTTGGCCAACTTTTCTCCAAAAAAAAAACATTTTACATTGCTTTTGATTGTATATGGCCTTCTTCAGTCGCGAAGAGTCTATTCATCATGTCATAAGAATGAGATGAATAACAATGTCGCCTACGCAGCTGTTTCTCCCTCTCCACGAAGCTGATAAATCCAAAGGATTAGCAAGTGCCGACACATTTTGGGATTAGCGGCGGTTACAGGCTCAGACAATGTGTAGCACTGCATGCTGCTAACTGCTTTTCCTCAATTTTTTTTCATTACGGCTAGTGAAAAGGCCTTATTAATGTTTTACCATGCAGTATTTTAAGTTTGAATAGCACTGCCTGATATGGCATTTAAAACTTTAAAAAATAAAAATAAATTGCACCCCCACACTGGTAAGACGAATTTCTTTATGGATAATAAAGATTATTATTATTAATGCTATTTTTTTAATTTTTATTATTATTATTAACTAACGTTAAGAAGTGGCGTTGAAAGGACGATCTTTGTATGACAAAAACTAAAACTTTTGCGGCAAGGCTTATTGCTTAATACAAAGATTATCGTAAGTTGTCTTAAGACATATGTGCGCTATATGTAGCTCGAACATTCTTCGCATACTGGCCAATGTTGCCTCCTTCTTTAGTAGACTTAATTAGAGAATGAATATATTGCGTTCAGCGCTCCTCCGGAATAGGAGGCGGCAAACACCTACATTTGGGGGGGGGGGGGGTCTAGATGGTAGTCGAAGTACGTCACTACACGTCACAATGTTATACTGTTTCCGTCCTAAAGTCTGACAAATGAAGTGATATTGAGTCTGCTTCTAATTTTAATAAACTGACATAATAAAATATATAATAACTATGAACTAAATGTCATAAGCAATGGGAGTTTATAAAAGAATTGACACTCATTTTACATTTGTGCAACAATCAATGACATTGGTTCAGCAAAAAAACCAACAACTAATGATAGTGTTTATTGGGAAATGTTTGGAGAAAGTTGATATATATATATATGTATGTATGTATGTATGTATGTATGTGTATGTGTGTGTGTAACGAGGAGAGGAGAAAAAAAATAACACCCTCCCCCGAAAACAATCCTAGCTACGTCTACGATATATATATCACCACCTGGCACCTTGCGTTATCACAAATGATCCTAAAGCTTATATAGAAAGCCTCATAGAAGACACATTGACAATTGCTTGCTCAGCAATGAAAGAGTGAAACTAAATTTAAAATAATCAACACTATGTTAACACTTAACGTTTCGGACTTCGGACATTTGTCAATATTTTTTCTGTATCAACATGGTCTCGGAGTTCTTAGTTCCTAAAGATCCAATTTAAAAAAAAAATTAATGACATGGAAACGGGATATAAGCTATGAAGTTAGTTCATTTATAAAACAAGGATTAATAGACTATATAAATATATTTTTTTAAAAAATTAATGAGATTTAATTTGCAGCCTCAAGATGATAACCTAAATTTAAAAAAAAAAATGAAATCCTATGTTTAATCTTTTATTCCTAATTATAATGTCTTTTTGTCTCCTCTAAGCACTACATCATTAGTTCTGACCAAAGTGAGATCCATAGTCTCAGCATTTTGTCCGAAGTAATTAATAAAACAAAATATTTGACGGGGCATATGTTCTTTATTTCCACATTTAGAACAGTCAAACAGTCATAAAGCTAATGTTTTGACTTAAGTGGAAAATTGAAATGCCCTCTATTCTGATTAGCTAATAAGGTTTGAGGATATTATGAATGTGGTAATGCTTCAATAGATAATCAATCAATCTGATGATATGAGAGGTATGTTGCATTGCAAGAAGAACTGCTTAAAGTAAGTCTTGGTAAGTACAAATGAAGAACCTAAAAGTTCAATTCTAACAAAGAACATCCGCTCTTCTTGATTTCAAAAGGGAATACTTGATACATATCAGATACTCCGGAATATCATCAGAAAGTGTTTTTTTTAATATTTGATCTTGATATCTAATTTCAAAAAGTTTTAACAAGATCGAAAATATTCTAATAAAAAAAAAAAAAAACCTTGCCCATCATTAACCGAGAAGTTTTAATATTAAACATAACTAAATTGATGCATAATGTTGACATTTTATTATCAAAGCAGTCCTCTTATAGGCCTTTATTTTGGTAATACATATCGCTTAATTCATATTAAATTGTATGCTTTGTTTTAGTTTGAATTTCATTTATATATTTATATATACATATATATATATATATATATATATATATATATATATATATATATATATATATAAATAAAGCTTTTAGATATCAGTAAAAAAGGGATATTAAAAAAAATTAAATTGATGCGTTTTCAAATATGCATAAATATTTCAAAAGGGGTGTACCGAAAACTGGAAAACATGGCAAGGGGTCTACGAGACAAAAAAGTTTGGGAACCACTGATATGATAAACAAGTAACTTTTTTTTCAAAATACAATTCCATAAATGGACATAAGAACGATTACTTTGCACTTAATATCCAATGAATAATAGATTTTAAAAAAAGGAACATTTTTATCCAGTCGCAATCTCCTTCTCTCGGTTAATATTGCAACCAGTAACACAGACTAAAAACGCAAAATACCTAAATTTTGAAAGCCTTCAGGATAGATGACTTAAAAGTAAAGTAGCAATTATACATAAAACACTGAACCATAATCTTCAAATACAAAAACAAAATTTAATAAAAATACTCTGAAAGACACAAAGATGACAGACTAGAGACGGACTTATATGCTAGGACAAATTTGTACAAAAGCTCCTTCTTCCCTAGTGCTATTAGAGTATGGAATGGGTTGCCTGAGCTAGCCAGGAAAACCGGTGACTTGCGGAGTTTAGGTCATTGGTTAATATGCATTGCTAAATGCATGACGCGTAGGACGTAATCATCTTCTTTTTTGAAGTATCGTCTGTATCATATAAGATAATAAATAAATCTACAGAGAGTAAGTAAAATTCAATTTCAATTGTACAGATCCAGACATGGAAACATCAAAAGACACTAGTCTAGACTTGAATACTGCATCTAGATATATTGTATATGGAATTATTCATTTTGCTTATTAGTGTTTCACTTTTACTTCCAAAATTTTTGATATGTAATCAGGAAATGTTATTTTAGATATATAATTGTAGGAAATTCCTTTCATATTTTTATATAACAATGATTAAAGTTTATAAAACCAAAAAATAATTTAATTTCATAGGATCCAATCGGCGTTGGTCTCGTTAGTTAGGAGAGAAAGAGTTAACGCTTTCATGAATACTTGCAGGAATACCCTCTGACGTATGTACAATAAAATTACATTTAAGTGATAATACTGATTTTAACAGCAAAAAAAGGACAGCAAAGATTACGACTGCTTAGAAAAATGTCTTCATTTAATGTTAATGAAAAGGCCTTGATGATGTTTCAACACCTTCACATCTGCAATATTGTAAGTTTTAATATCACTGCCTACAGTGCCCGGTATGGCAATCTGAACATTAAAAATAAAATAAACTTATAGAATCCTAAATGCTGCAGGAAAATTCATTGACAAAAAAAAAACCTATTTGGACAGCTGTTTGAGAAAAACATAAAAAGATTCTAGAAATAAAAAGTCACCCTTTGGGTCAGGATTTTGTATTTTACCATCACAAAAGAGATACAAGACACCGATAGCAAAGACAAACAGACACAAACACTCTTTTGTCCCCCTGGCAATCAAGTCATTAAATAAAGTTTAACTATCTGACATACAGAGTCGGGTGTAAATGTATCCTTTGGTTTTCTATAGTTATCATGTTTTGTTTGGTGTAATGCACAAGTTGTAAGACAAATTTCCTTATGAATAATAAAGATGATTATTATTATTCTATAGATTATTTAGACCTCCACACCAAATTAAAGTTTTTTATTGATTATATTTTTAAAAACTATTATGGTCAAACCAGAGCCATCACCTCGAGGCCAGTAGAAACTATTCAATGTACGCCGGATACACCACAAAATTAGCTCTTTATATTTGTTACCACCATAGATTGAAACTGTTAATAGTTTCAGTAATTTTATGGATTACAGAGCCTTTTTTTATAAAAGCATTTCTAGTTCATGACATACTGAATAAATAAATCTTTTAATTTTTACATATATTCAATTATAAAATAAAGCAAACCCCCCCCCCCCCCCCCCCGAGTCTTTTGGGAATTCCCGTTAGTTTTCCAAGAAAAGCCACGTTGCAATTGAAAATCCCAATCTATGTCACATTGCTCTGTGATCATGAGTTTCTGGTTTTGAAAAAAAAAGGGAGGTGGGTTGCATGTGCAGACATTATTCTATTTTAATGACTTCCTATGTTTAACAGTATATGCTTGTATAATGTAAGTTAATCTTATCTTTTTGTCTTAGACCTTATAAGTGATTTGATTTTTTTTTTACTTTGAAATTATTTTTTTTAAATATTGACCTTTTGCAGTGCTTTTTTGTAAAAAAAAATAAATAGGTGCCAGTATTCAGTGACGGATTTGCCTAACTTTTAACTACCAGTTCGCACCTCGATGCAAGCTAAGTCACAACTGCAAAGATACTAAATGTCTAAAATAATTTTATTTTAGAATTAACCAGCTTGTTTTATTATTACTTTATTAGTATACGGTTATGCGTATACATTTGTGATGATTTTTAAAATTTAACTATCAACTTATTCAAGTTATTCTTGATTTACTGCTGAAAAAATTGTCTTAAGTTCTCTTATGTTTTATAGGAAAGAACCCTGTTCAAAATGAAAATGAAATATAAATGCTGAATAAATTATTCATAATAAATGCCTGGAATAATTTGCCTTTCTTCAAAAATCTGTATAAAAGTCTTGATTTTTTATCTGCCCTGTAGATGGGAATGTTCTGCTCGTGAAAATCCAAACTTAATTCAGACTATTCTTGGAGCGCATCGCACTCAATCCGAGGTCTAGTACAAATTAAGTAGAAGTCATCTTTCGCTGCCAACCTTCATTCATGCATTGATCCTTTTGTCTCTGGTTGAGTCAGGTTTTGCTTCTTCAAAATGTTGTAGCATACCAAATCTTCATAACCTTCCCAAACTGTTAAAACAAACAGAAGCTGGATGCCACCCATCGCGAGCTTAACATTCTTCCAATATATAACAACTCAGCCTCTAACAAACGAGCACAGATTTGCAATTTTCTGCAATGTTTGGGTGAAGAATGATCATATAGTTTATCAATGACTGCCTTCAATCTATTGATCCCTGAAAATTGTTTTACCACATCACCAAAGGAGAGTTTCAGTCGGTGATTTGTACAATGTCAAACCAGAACCGATGGAAACTTTTCTTTGAGCAATGTCTTGACGCTACTATTGTTTCCCAACATCACAGCTGCTCCATCACATGCAAGAGAAATTTAGTTCCTTCTTAGAAAGTCTTCTGTTAACCCATAGATATGAAGGCAGTGTAGTCAAGAAGCAAACATTCGCGGTTACACTTCCGAGTTCAACCAAATCCAAGAACACATTTACTGGTCAGGTCATGAGGTCATTCCACTGTCTGCAAGAGAAACACGACACAATTAAAGTCGATTTTTGGCTAAGCGAAGTTGATTCGTCGATGATCAATGAAAGTCTATTATACAATTTCTTGGAACAATTGTTTTTCTCATTTCCCAACTAATGTGATTCACTTTATTTATGCAAGCATTGGTTGAATGAAGAATACAGCCCATCTCAACTTCGTTTAGTGCTGGCAAATCTATTTCAGATTCGAAATTATGAAACGATTGGTTTTCTTCGGCTACTTTATACGCTATACGAGAAATCTTTGCAGTTACGATTTTCTCACGAGTGCCTTTAACAACACTTTCTCAATAGGTGCCGCCTCTGCTTCTGTTAGGATGTTAAGTGCATCTTTGTGTGCCGCAGTTTCTTTATGATTGAATAATTTCTTTCCTAAAGACATAAGCTGTTGTTGTCGATTAGTACCGAAGTAAATTATTTTATTGTCGGTCCATTCGTTTGACACTTTCAATCCCATCTTTGCCTCAGCTCCGAGATGGCCAATTTTTCGGCAAGGGATACAACCAAGTTTTTTTGTTATGGATAGATAGCCAATCATATTTCGCAAGGAAATAATTTCTTTGATCTAAAGTCCAGCAGGTAAGCCAGTCAACATCTGCAGGCTGCAGTTGTTCAAAAGTAACAGAGGAACCTAGAACGCTATTTGACGGGTTAGGGTTTCGTCTGTGACATTGGCTTCTGCCGTTATTTCTTCAGTCAGTCTGGTTTTCTTACTTACCGGCAAAGTCCAGCTGGAACATCGGTTGAATGCGAAAAGAAATCAGAAATTGTCTTTCTTTCCAAAGTGGGATAAGAAATAATTATTACTTAAATTATCAATTTCTAACTAGGTTCGTTTTAATTTCTTTAAGTCTTACTCATTACGTTCAAATTTTGAAATTTTAAAGGCAATAAATTTTAAGAACAAGCATGACCGGAAACGTGTGTAGGGAAAGCAGTTTCGCATTTTATATTTTAATTCTTATTGCGCACAATTTAAAAAAAAAATCAATTTTAACAATATTAATAATATAATAAATTAATAATAAACGCTAAGCTACAAGAAAAAGAATAATATTGTCCCAACATTGAAAAAGGTGCCAGTACGCCGTAGAGGTGCGTACAAAAGGCACTGCCTATTTGTAACAGTCTTTTGTATCTTTAGAATTACAAGAGTTCGGTCCTAGTCTAATTTATACACACAAGTTTGAACATTTCCAAAGCACAATATGACTGCGACTTATAAATATGTACACCAAATGATTGTGCCATCTATCGATCAGTACAGCTTATGTATAACTTATTTAAATATGATTGTGGCAACCTTCGGCTGTATAACTTATTTAAATATTTTGTGGCATCTCTCGACCTTTATAACTTTTTTAAATATAATTGTGGCATCTCTCGACCTGTATATTTTATTTCAATATGATTGTGGCATCTTTTGACTTGTATAACTTATTTAAATATGATTGTGACATCTCTCGACTGTATAACTTATTTAAATATGATTGTGGCATCTCTCGACCTGTATATTTTATTTCAATATGATTGTGGCATCTTTTGACTTGTATAACTTATTTAAATATGATTGTGACATCTCTCGACTGTATAACATATTTAAATATGATTGTGGCATCTGTCAACCTGTAGAACTAATTTAACTATGATATCAAATTAAGAGTAAAACATCCCTCGATCTGTAAAATAATCTTAAATGTGAATCTTTCATTCTGTTCAAAAACTTTTTTCTGATTTCATTACAACAAACTTATCTAGCAAAAGATGAGACGGTCGTTTTCATTAGATTTCCTAATAGCCCACCACACCTACAAGCTAGTGGTTGCTAATAAGAAAAGTAATTTATTTATGTTTTTAATTATCTAAAAATCCAAAGTATTTGTGATTGTAAGAGATTAGGTCTAACACACATAAACAAAGATACGTCAGTTCAGTACAAGTGGGTCAAACATTAGTTTGAAGATAACGCTCTCTATCGACCGACAAAATAAAAAGACATTAAACTGTTGTTGTTTTTTTTTACATTTTTGTAAGGCATTTAGTTTGAAAATATAAATATAATTGAATGTAAGTAGTATATATATATATATATATATATATACATATATATATATATATATAATATATATATATATATAATAAAATTCTTGGCCCTGATGACTCATTCAAAATCATTATTTCAACATGCCGTAAACGATTAAAAAAAAACAAAATTCAATCTGTATCCTGGGCACATAGAACAAAGAAACTATTTTCACGATTGAAATCGCGAGATTAAATTTACCAAAAAACGATTTTCTATTCGCAATTTTGACCCAATATGTTTTTTAAGCCGACATTGAAATGCTTCAAGTAGATCTACATTATTATATTTCCTTCTACTTTTACCTTTTACTAACACTTTTATTTTTGGAATGTAACTTTCTTTCGATTCTTTTACTTTTATACATGTTTATTACTGCACAGATCTAGATCAACATCTTCAATGTAATTGTCCTCTAGATATAGATAATGTCAGAATCAAGGTTAGGAATTAGGATATCGTTAGATCATTGTGATTATCAAATCTGTTAGGATTAGGGTCTCGTTAGATCATTGTGATTATCAAATCTGTTATGGATTAGGGTCTCGTTAAATCAGTGTGATTATCAAAAGTGTTAGGGATTAGGGTCTCGTTAGATCAGTGTGATTATCAAATGTGTTAGGGATTAGAGTCACGTTAGATCAGTGTGATTATCAAATGTGTTAGGGATTACAGTCACGTTAGATCAGTGTGATTATCAAATGTGTTAGGGATTAGAGTCACGTTAGATCAGTGTGATTATCAAATGTGTTAGGGATTAGAGTCACGTTAGATCAGTGTGATTATCAAACAAAGAACACGAAACATGGAATTGTGGATGTGCAGAAAATTACAAAAGTTGGAAATGTAAGACCGCAGTTAATAATAATGTGTAGACACTTTTAAATGATCTCGAGCTACAAGTAGTTCTCTATGATATATTATAGAATGTTGCTTACAAAAAGTGCATGGTGCAATTATTTAGAAGCAATTGGGACATAAATATAGGTGGCCAGAACTCACAACCGACACATCATGACACTACTCTAGATAAATTTGTTGGGAAAATGTAGTTTAAGTATTAAATTTCTTTGCTATTATGTTTTATTTATTTGTTTTTGTTTATTTATTTTAATAGTGTATATCTCTTTTTAGGAGTAAACGACAAACAAATACAAACAGTTCGCAAACTGAAGGGCCACAAAAGAAAAAGGAAAAACTACAATGTGAAATATGTAGCAAAACTTTCACAAAACAAAAAAACTTGAAAAGACATAAGAAAAATGATCACGACACTAAACCCAAGGACGAAAAGGCGACTTGTTACATCTGTAATCAAACCTTCTCAAGAAAGGATTCGCTCAAAAGACATGTACAAAAAAAACACCTCAATACACAGCAGACGGCCTTAGAAGGTTCCGTCGTGGTGAACAAGTATGAACTCAAGGAGGAAAACAAAATGGATGCTGCTCTGGCTTTAGAATATTTCAAAGACAAATTAGTGGAAGATATTCAAAGTTTTATAAAAAATCAAGGCTCACTAAAGGCTTACGTCGCTTTGCAAATTAAATTCACCAAAGATGTAAAGGACGGTGTTGTAGAGTCTCAACCATTTTTCAGAAGTGCCAATTTCATAGTGTTAAAAAAAGGGGACGAAATAAAAAAGTCCGGCCTTGTGGTATTAGAAAATGAAGTGAGCATTTTAAAACAAAAGCTGGGCAATGCTTTTCTGAAAATTTTAGACTCCATCGCCAAATATCAACGTGAAGGAAGCAACTGGACCCTGAAAGAAGTGTCAGAAGTACAAATTCATATTGTTCATTATAAGCCACTGCTTGGATCTTCTTACATCGAAACACCTGCGCAGCTTCGAAAAGGGGCAATAATTAATGTTCAGAATAATGACAATGAATGTTTTAAATGGAGCATATTGGCTGCTTTACATAATCGTGAAAAAGATGGTCAAAGAGTTTCTTATTATAGAAATTCGCATTTTCCTCTAAATTTTGAAGGCTTAACTTTCCCTATAAAGATTGAAGATGTTCAAACATTTGAAAATCAAAATGACTACTCTATAAATGTACTTGGCTATGACAAGAACTTTAATTTTAAACCTCTGCACATTACAGAGAAAAGACAAGCACAAAAACACATCAATCTTCTTCTAATTACTGAGGGAGACAAGGGACATTACTGCTGGATAAAAAAATGGTCCAGACTTATGGGAAACCAGAAGAAGGATAGAAACAGTCATAATTATTGTCACTTTTGTTTTTATCACTCCAAAGATGAGGGTAGAGTTGAGGAGCACATTCAGACGTGTCGAGCTTACAATGGCCAAATATTTAAGTTGCCCGAAAAGGATAAAAATTTACTTTCCTATAGAACTAAAGGAATGGATAAGCGTCTTCAAGTCCCCGTTGTCATTTATGCAGATTTTGAATGTATTCTATCTCCAGTAGAGAATGATCTGAAAAAGAAGCAAAGTCAAACACTTAATGTTCACAAACCTTGTGGCTATGCTTACAAAGTTGTGGGAATAACAGAAAAGCTAACAAAACGCTTTAAATGTTACACAGGGGCTGATGCTGCAGAAAAGTTTATTTACGCTATGAAAAAGGAAGAAAAATGGTTTCGTAAGATTTCCAGTAGCCCTAAAGAAATGATTTGGACTAGTGAAGATGAAATCCAGTTTGAAAAAGCTACTGTATGTTTTCTTTGCAAAAAATCTTTTCAGAAGACCGAGTGTAAAAAAAAAGTCAGGGATCATTGCCATTATACTGGGGCATTCAGGGGGGCCGCTCACAGTGAATGCAACATTAATTATAGAAAAAGAAATTTTCTCCCAGTTGTGTTTCACAATTTACGTCGATATGACAGTCACATAATTATGCAAGCTTTACATGTTTGGAAAAATGTGAGGATTGAATGCATACCACTCAGCATTGAACAATTTATGTCTTTCAGGCTCAACTCTTTGCGATTTATTGACTCAAATCTCTTCTTAAGCGCTTCGTTAGAAAAACTTGTTCAAAATCTTGTTGATGCTCAGGTTGATAGTACAGAAATATTTAAGCATACTTTAGAGATGACAGGGAAAGATGCAGATCTTCTGAAGTTGTTACAAAGAAAACAAGTGTATCCATATGAATACTTTACTCAATTGGAAGTTTTCAAGGAAAAACGTTTACCTCCTAAAACAGGTTTTTATAATAGCCTTAAAAATGAGCCTATCAATGAAAAGGATTATGCGCATGCTCAGGAAGTATGGAAAGCATTCAATTTAAAAACACTCGAAGATTATCATAATTTGTATGTTAAAACAGACGTAGCACTTCTGGCTGATGTATTTGAACATTTTCGCAAAACTTCATTACAGCAGTATAGTCTGGATCCTGCACATTTTTATTCTACTCCAGGACTTGCATGGCAGGCAGCACTCATGAAATCAGATGTAGAACTGGAACTTCTAACAGACGCAGATATGTTTGAAATGATAGAAAGTGGTAAAAGAGGAGGTGTGGCAATGATATCCAAGCGATACTCTGAAGCAAACAACTCAACAATGTCTGAAGCAAGTAATCCAACAATGTCTGAAGAGACACATTCTGAAGCAAACAATTCAACAATGTCTGAAGAGACACATTCTGAAGCAAACAATTCAACAATGTCTGAAGAGACACATTCTGAAGCAAACAATTCAACAATGTCTGAAGAGACACATTCTGAAGCAAACAATTCAACAATGTCTGAAATCACGAACAAATTTGACAAGACAAAGAGAAAGTGGATAATTTATTTAGATGCTAACAATTTGTATGGCTGGGCCATGTCTCAACCACTGCCACTAAAAGATTTTAAATGGCTTACAGAAGAAGACATTTCCAGCCTCGATATCAATAACATTAGCGACGATGCAGAAACAGGTTACATTCTTGAAGTAGATTTAGAGTACCCTGAGGAGCTTCATGACCAACACAATGACTTTCCACTAGCACCTGAAAAAATTAATTTAACAAAGGAAATGTTGTCGCCTTATTGCAAAACACTTTTAGACAAATTTCACATAAAAGAACCCAGTGGAGATAAACTGATCCCTAATTTAATGAACAAAGAAAAATATGTTGTTCATTATCGAACTCTGAAACTGTATCTCAAACTTGGAATGAAATTAACCAAAGTTCATCGTGTTATATCATTTCATCAAACAGCTTGGCTCAAACCTTACATTGATTTTAACACAGAGAAAAGAAAGCAGTCATCAGACGTCTCACAAAAAGATTTTTTTAAACTAATGAACAACAGTGTTTACGGCAAAACATTGGAAAATGTTCGAAAGTATAAAAATGTAAAGTTAGTAACTGATAATGAAAAGTTAAAAAAACTTACCTGCAAACCTCTGTATGAATGTTTTAGAATCATCAACAAAGATCTTGTTGCTGTTGAGCTTAGACAACGAACAGTAAAACTGGATAAACCCATACATGTAGGAGTTACTGTTCTTGACTTGGCCAAAGCTTTTATCTATAAATTTCACTACTGTCACATCAAACAGAAATATGGGGAAAAAGCCAAACTTTTATTTACAGACACAGACTCGCTGTGTTATGAAATAGAGACCGAAGACATTTACTCCGACATGCAAAAAGATAGTGATCTGTACGACTTCTCCAACTACCCAAAGGATCACCCTCTCTATGATGAGCACAACAAGAACGTCGTAGGTAAAATGAAGGACGAGACTCAGAGTGTTCCAGTAGAAGCTTTTGTAGCTCTGCGACCCAAAATGTACTGTCTAAAGTACGGGGATTCTGAAAAGAAGGTAGCTCAGGGTGTAAGCATAGAAATTCAGCAACAGACATTTCGATTTGATGATTACAAGGGCTGTTTATTCAACCAAGTACAGCAGCAAGCCGTAACCACAAGCATTCAAAGCAAACAGCACAAACTCAGCACCGTCAGCAAGGTCAGGGTCACGCTCTCACCATACGACGACAAAAGATTTATCTTACCAGGTGGCATTGAAAGTCGAGCTTACGGTCATAAGTTAAATGAAAATTCACCCGAAACAGTCAGTGCTTAGCATTATCAAATCAAATGCATTCTTAGTGGCTACTCAAAGAAATATGAAATGTGGTCATTGTTTTTCTTATTTTGCTTCTGCTGTGAAAGGGAATGCATGCTTTTGATAGAGATTTGGTTAAATTTCATATAGTCTACACTTCCAATGATACAATCATATTCATATAAGACAAAAAAAAACAACATGCAGCCAGATAATTAGTCAGTGATATATTTTAAATATTGATTTAGAACAATCTTTTTTTTTATCAAATCTTCAATTTTCCAGAATTGTTCATTTTCATATGCATAATAGTTATAAATTTAATAATCATATTCTAAATGAAACAGTAGCCTATGTGTAAAAAATGTTTTTGCTTAGGCTAAATCATAATACATTGTTAGCCAGCTTTAGTTTGGTTACTTTTGACATTATAAGTTTTCATAATTGTGTATATTAGCTTCTAAATGTATATTTAATGAGTCGGCCATAAGTTTAGGATGTTAGTATCTGAATTTACATTTAGCAAATATGTTATTAATTGTGTATGTTAGCGTCTGATTATATTTACATGCCCAGCCATTATATCTAATTGTGTAAGTTGACATCTGAATGTATATGAACTCTATAATTGACTAATTGATTATCTTAGTATGTGGCTCTAGCATGTCTCTTTGTCTTGGTATATGTTTGGGTTATACTCCTCTCAAGAACTCATCGCTATGTGTTTCTACAGCAATGCTATCAAATAAAGCTATTGGTGATTTCACCCACACAATTCTCGTTTCTTTAACTCATGACTACACATACATTAAATCAATTTACATTCCGGGTATCTTCCCCATGTTTCGTCTTAGAAATTAATATGAAAACAGATAAACAACTAAAAAAAAAAGTTAACCTTTTTAGTCTTGTGTAGTCCGTTTGTCAGTTTGTCCTTTTATCCATATGAGCCGTTTAGTTCCCCCCCCCCAAAAAAAAAAAAAAAAACTAACTAAAAGCGATATTGAAAATCATTAAATTTTGTACATTTTTATTGTGAAAGCAAACCATTTTGTTTTTAAAATACCTTTTCTACATACTTAAAATCTGAATGCTGCAGTGCAGTCGGCATGGAAATCAGTAAAGCAAATTACTAGCTAATGTTGGTGATAGTATGAGAAACTGCATACATTTGAATGGCTTAACAATAGATGGAGTATCAATAGGATCAATAAAAGACATAGAAACCCGTTTAAGCTTGGCATACTATATCATAAGAGAACTCTTGAAATCTGGAAGAGTAACATTAACTTTAAAGTAAAATAAAAACACTACTCTTTTTAGTGGTCTCTATACTCCTATATTGCTGTGAAAGTTGGACACTGAACGCTAGGGTCAAAAGAAGAATTCAAGCCTTTTCAGAGTAAAATGCTACAGAAAAATGCTAGATACCAGGAAAAGAAGAAAAATGAGTTCAAATCATTTTTCTGACTTGCAAAATAATGTAAAGAGACAAAAGCTGTACTGGATTGGACATACTGTAAGACACGACTTAGTGTCAAAAGACATCCGTCACGGTAAAGTTAAGGGAACACGAAGAAAGGGCGGCGGACATGGTTCCAGATGGTGACAACAGTTTGCATACCACACGAGCAGACAGTCACTCGTGTATACAACAATGTGTATGACATCCCTTTATTTATACACATTTGCTAAAACAAAATTTTATAAATACGTCGGGTTATTTAAAGTGGTACGTGAGTATAACACAGTATGTGTTTCATTCATCCATCTTTTCGTCTACTAGTAAAAAATCCTGCAATGTTCACGCCGGCCATATTCTTACAGGCAACAAACAGCTCTCCTGCAAAGTCTACATTTGAATGGGGAAGATAGGATCGTGTCTATTAATAGTTTGTAATTGATATGTTCTGATCTCCAAATATTTATTATTATGATCTATCAATCCTAGCCACTGACTCTACAAACCATGTGATGAGATGCGGGACTGAGCGCCTAACTCAAAGACTTTCTTTTTCCAAGTACAAATAAGTTTCATATCCTAGCTTTTTTAATTCGAAACTCACTAATGTCACTACACATTTAGTTGGACTATTGATATCGATGAAGACCACGGCCAAGAGTTGTCTCGACATGTTGTGTGAATCAGTGTGTCTCTATTGAAGATGGGCGATGGCCCGCGTACTTGACATGGTAATGGAGCAGGAGCCTGAGTGGATTGCCGTGATAAGTTTAATACAGAATAGTGCTGAACATATTTTGATTATACAGTTTGCAACGAAGAGAAGAGGGTATCAAATAATCAAGGACAACTTCAAATGAAAGATGGTTGAGATTTACCGTGGTTGCTTCACAAACGCTTGGTCTGTGCCGAGTATAGCTGGGACTAGCTTATCTTGTTTGTGTGGTGAGGCTAGTCTTAGTGATACTGTCTGATTTAAAAGCTACCATCTTGGTTGATCAAAGGCTATTGGAGAACACCCGGAAAGAAAAGTCATTGGGCCTCCTAGCGCATAACACATTGACACGCAACCTCATCTATGTTACAGTTCAGAAATGATTCTTACAGATTTAGCGTGTAGTCGCGACACTTCCTTAGGGGCCGGGCTCTCCGCCTCAAAGCTGGTGGTTATTGTTTGCTTGTCAAGTCAGGAGCAGAGACCGAAAGTAAAATTTACCGGCCAACACTCCAAGACTAAAAATCTTACGATGGAATGCAGAGACAATCTAAACGGGAAAAAGCTCTACAACTATTTCTACATGCGAAAGAAATAGATGTAGCATAGTAAACTATGTATCCAAAATAATAATTAAATTTTAAAACATTAGGCTCACCTACGTTTCTTCATTAAAAGCTACAACTGTATCAGACAAGACCGAGAAAACAGACTCTAAGGAGGAAACATTACCCTTAAAAAGATTAACATTCCAACAACAGAAATAACTTAGCAGAATCAGAGAATCAAAACAAAACTTATTTTCCATCTTCCACTGCTACTTCCCAACTACTTCATCAACTATGAAGAATGTCTGGTTATAGAGGAAATGAAAAGTATTCTCCTGGTTAGGTCTACAAGATCTTAATGCCAAGCGAGAAGAAATCGAAGAATGGCAATCAGAAAATAGATTTACCTTGCTAAATAAGCCTTGTGATAAACCAACCTTCTTCTGAAGAGCATGGTTAGCACCATCCACTTCAGATCTAGCCTTTCCAATCCAACCAACAATATCTCCGAAAAGTGCACAAGAGATGTAAAGATATAAATAAATTATGGCTTTTATATAGAGCTACTTTCATGCTCAGAACGCTTTGGTTCAATCTCAGTTGTGGACCAGTGGGGGGGGGGGGGGGGGGGGAGGGAGGGTGTATCTAGGAGAAGGTTTTTCCGTGCTGCCTTTAGGTGCTCAGTAAACACAACTCTGCCCGAGTCGGGTGTCGAACCTCGAGCCCCCTTCGTAGGTAGTCAAGCCAAGCCAAGTTCAAGCTCTAGCTGATCAGCTAGTCACAAGTGACTACATGGCCATACTCTTCAGAATTGATACCACCTACAAAACACACAACTCCAAAATCCCCAGATGGAGCTACAAAAAAGCAAACTGAAGTCTATTCTCAAAACTAACAGACCAATACACCACATCAATAAACTATAAATCAAACCAGGTAAATAAATCATTCTCAGCTTTCGTCAAAGGAGTTCTCTTAGCAGCTGAGAAGTCTATACCAAGAGGAGCAAGAAAAGATTATAAGAAAAGTTAGCATAAAAACTGAAGACTAAATGTAGATAGAGACGGCCACAAGCTATGGCACAATGAAAAATGGCTAAACCAAGAAGAAAACAGATCAACTATAATCATAGAATCTGACAACCAACCCCTGAAAGGCCAATAAGCAACAAATGAATTCATTAAATATTTTCTAAGTGTAGATCATATACAAATCAATGAAAGCAGGATTAATTTTAAAATATCCACGCAGAAATCCAGGATGAGAATCAGGTTATCAAAACAGCACACTCTCCAGGGATGATAACAAACCTAAAAATTAAGGAAATAGATGAAACTCTAAATGACAAAATCTAGTGACAAAATCACTCATGACAAGCTACTTCATTTAGGTCCTGAATAAAAAAAAAACTGTTAAAAATTTAATGAAAGCTAGAAATCAGGCTGAATTTCAAACATCTGGAAGAAAGCAATCTTGATCTCCATACTAAAGCATGGCAAACAAAGAAACAAACAGGACAGCTACCGCCTAATTATCTTCAACAGTTGTACATGCAAACCTATTGAAAGAGTGATGAATAAGCAGACTCACTTGGATCCTTGAGTCTAAAATAATCTACTTACTCAACTTACTGAAGTTCTAGTTGGTTTTCGAAAAATCGCCTTCATCACACAAGAGATGGATTTCAAGGAAAGACGCCAACAACGTTTGGTGGGGTTCACGTAGAAAAAGCGTTCGATACAATTTTCGGAACAAGGCCTTTACTTTTAAACAAAGCGACATATACCACATAACCTTCAACTGGATAAAAAATATATGAACAATCGAAAAGCTTTGGTCCGCATGCAAGAGAAAAGAAGTCACACAGTGGGCATAAAAGATAGTTTTTTCCAACGAGAAGTTCTGTCCCCGAAATTATTCCTATTATACATTAATGATCTAAACCAAAACCTAACTAGAAAAATCAAAAGCAGCATGTATGCAGTTTATCCCGCCGTAATAAGCTACAAGACGCCCTCGATAAACTCAGTGAGTGGTCCGAAGACTCCAAATGAGGCATGACCATCAACACAAAAAAAAAACAAGATTACAAAGAGAGTTTGTGTTACACAAACTCAGAGGCGGCCCCCGTCGAAGTCGGATCCCTGTCGGATCTGCATATTCGCAAATAATATTCAAGAGGTGATTTAATTTTGATGTAAAATGTTTTACACGTTTCGGATGTTCCTTCAGAGTTGAAGATAATTACTTCCTAGTCCAAACCTCCCGCAGGACGACGGGGGATGGGAGCGGGCAGGGTTTGAACCCTGGGCCATCCATAAATCTGAACGACAGTCCAGCGCGCAAACCGCACGACCAGGCAGCCATCCGATGGTCAAAAGTAATAATGTTTCAAAGATTCATTTGCCGTAAATTTAAATTTAAATTTAATAAAAAAATAGTAGATTAGTTTTAGTATATTAAAACATTACAATATTGATCAAAACGTTTGGAAATGAAAATCTACACTTTTTTTTACACTTTAAGTTTAGAAATTGAAATTCTACATCTTAATCTAGTCTATTTTAGTCTAAACTAGATCTAGAAATTCTAGATCTAGACTCTAAAATAATTTTAATTATAATATAAATCCAGATCTAGATATACTGTAATAAAAATCTAGATCTAGTTTAAAAAATCTAGATTAGATCTAAATCAAGATATCATTCCTTTTTTAAACGCGAGTCACATAACGAGGCTTAATAAACATTACTATACCGAGTTCTTTTTTCATTTCATTTGAAGAATTAATTCCATATAACGTCAGAGGAAAAAAAAAAACACTACGTCACACGGCCTAGCTAGACTAAAAATCGCCTTCATCTATAAGAGCCATTTATCGAGTGTTCATAGACTTTGGTGCACCGAGTGCGTTCTTTAAGCATTTCATTTAAAGAATTCATTCCATATGACGTCAAAGGAAAAAAAACACTACGTCACACGGCCTAGCTAGAATAAAAATCGCCTTCATCATTACGAGCCTTTTATCGAGTGTTCATAGACATTGGTGCACCGAGTGCATTCTTTTAGCATTTCATTTAAAGAATTCATTCCATATGACGTCAAAGGAAAAAAAAAACACTACGTCACAAGGCCTAGCTAGACTAAAAATCACCTTTATCAACACGAGCCATTTCTCGAGTGTTCATAGACATTGGTGCACCGAGTGCGTTCTTTTAGCATTTCATTTAAAGAATTCATTCCATGTGACGTCAAAGGAAAAAAAAACACTACGTCACACGGCTTAGTTAGACTAAAATATGTTTTCATTAATACAAGCAATTTTTTCGAGGGTTAATAGACATTGGTGCACCGAGTGCGTTCTTTTAACATTACATTTAAAGAGTCCATTCATATGACGTCAAAGAAAAAAAATTCCATTACCTCACAATAGGCTAGTACCGGTACCATAAAAAAAAATGTCTTTATTTACACGAGATATTTAACGAGGGTTCATAGACATTGGTGCACTGTTCTAATAGATATTATTTAAAAAGGATCAAAGCCACATTGTTTTTGCGTTTTGTCTGTCAGTCGGTCTGTCCGTTATCTTGATATAAAAAAAAACAACTAAAAGTTATTAAAAATTGATTAACCTTTATTTTACGTTTCAAAACATCGCAATAATTTTTAGGTATGAACACAATTGAAAAGTTTATATAATAGATTGTTCCGGATGTTTGTATAAATAGTAAAAGAAAAAGAGAATTTCAGATAAATGTAATACCGTTAATTAAATTTTTTGGATGGTCTCGTATAAAAATTAGACGTACTACAGCCACGTGGAGAGATTTTCATACCTTACTTTGGTGTTTGGATTCTGTTTTCCTTAAAAATCGGAACATAATATTAACGATAATTAGATTTTTTAATGTTTTAGGTAGAAAGTTAAATGTACTGTAAGAGAGTAGTGAGTTAAAATATTTTTCATAAAAATCCGTAAAAACATTATTTCATAAATGAGAAGATTATTTGTTTATTAATTAGAAGAGGGAGTTCAAACAATTATTTGGCGTTAGTAGATTTTTAAATAAATTCGGAAATTTCTGGCGACGATTTGTAAGAAACAAAATCCGGAACTTTCTTTATCGATTACAAAACTTCTATGTTATGTTTTACAAGAAAATTAAATGTCTAAAAAGTAATTTTCAGTAATCATTTCTGGTAAATTACTTTTTTTAAAAGCCTTATGCGATTTCAAACAATCATTAGGCATAATTCATGTTTTATAAAACAATATCCGGAACATTTTTACACTTAATGAAATATAAGTCAGTATAGAGATTATGATTTAGCATTAATATGCTATTTACATAAAAAACGGAACAACATATTATTGATAATGTGTTTTTGCAACGTTTAAGCATGGAAATTGAATGTAATATAAGTTAGAAGAGCAAACAAACATTTGTTGGCGTTGATTAGTTTTGCACAAAAAAATCCGGAACAATTAATTTTAGATACTTAAAACTATTGAGATGTTATGGGAGGAACATTAAAGGGTAAATCAGATTTTCAATAGCTTTTAGAGTTCTAGTTTTTTAAATCTAATCGTGACGGACAGACCGACCAACAGACAAAACGCACAAAAATAAGCTTCTTTTATTCGGATGGGGGCACTAAACAAAAAATAAATAAAATCTGATTTTTTAAAAAAGTTTAAGGAATTGGTTTAGCACCTGATCATGTTGCGACGTTACGCTACTTCACGAAAATCGCTGCATAAAAAGTCCATTTAAAAAAATGTGCGTGATATTTACATACAAAGTGCATTATTAGCCTTTATAAACAAACAGAAATGTTTTGTTTTAATTTTAGCAGCTAGTTGACCAGAAAAAACGTCTTTAACTATTATTTGTATTTGTTGTAAACATTTTCTGTACATTTTAAAAATATATTTGACTTAGTGATACTGAAAATACACAAAAATTGTCCATCTTTGTTAGCATATTGTAGCATTGCCTCCCTTACATTTACGTAATTGTTTTAGAATTGGTGTATTTTTATGAAAAAATCGCTTGCATAATTAATTTTATAAATTAAACGGTTTGCTTTAAGAAAACCAAAAGTAGCCGTTGCACCTAAACTTTTCAAGCCGGATTTAATGATGAAATAATATTTTTCATATCTCTTCTAGTTTTCGAGATCTGAGTGTGACAGACGGACAGACGGACATTTTGCACAAACCTAATAGCGGCTTTTTCCCCTTACGGGGGCCGCTAAAAAACATATATCTTCTTCTCACTATCCACAAAACAACAAACCATAAAACCAATACTAAATAATGAAGCCTAGAAAAACAAGATTACAAAGACAGTTTGTGTGGAAATACAAACTCAAAATCGGCCCCCGAAGTGATCCACCCAGGCAGGTTAATAGGCAGGTTTCAATAGTTTCAGAAAGAATATCAAAATGAAATTCATTCAAAGGCTAATGCCAGAGAAGAATGGAGAAAGAAGGTTGACCTATCTTATGTGGTGCCCCAACGGTCCAGCAGAAAAGGGATAGTGAAAGTGAAGTTTGATGTGAACCTGGCCTAACTGATGTCATATAATGAATATCTAATTGATCTAATTGTTTTGTAAAGGGTCAATCTCTTATTCAAAGCCTCAAGAATAAAAAACTTCCTTTAGTTTAGTGTTCTTTGGGTAGCGGCCACTACCGCAGTTCACGCGAAAATATGAAAAACTACTTATTAATTATTGTTTTAAATTATTTTCCACTTATATGTATATTAAATAGATTTTTTCTCTTTAAAAAGAAAAGTGAACATTTTTAGCGGCCCCCGAAAGGGGAAAAGACGCTATTAGTTTTGTGTGAAATGTCTGTCCGTCGTCCCGTTTAGATCTCGTAAATTAGAAAAGATATTGAAAATCCGACATCACAATATTTTAGACCATTCAAAGTTCTGATGCAACGGCTACTTTTTTTTTTCTTAAGCGAAAAAATCTAATTTTTAAAATCAGTTATGCAAGCAGTTTTTTTAAGAGAAAAAGCTAATTAGTACGCATTATAAGCTAGACCTAATTTAAAACGAATAGTTATCTTGTAAAGTTCATATTCGTATATTATAATTCTCACAGACCATACCACTTAATTTTTTTTAAGGATTCGAATTAGAGATTTAGCCTTTTCAAAACAATTACATCAATTATAAGACTTCAGTTAGGCCAGGAGAGGCGCGGTAGCTGAGCGGTAAAGCGCTTGGCTTCCGAACCGGGGTCCCGGGTTCGAATCCTGGTGAAGACTGGGATTTTCAACTTCGGAATCCTTGGGCGCCTCTGAGTCCATCCAGCTCTAATGGGTACCTGCCATTAGTTGGGGAAAAGTAAAGGCGGTTGGACGTTGTGCTGGCTACATGACACCCTCTTTAACCGTAAGCCACAAAAACAGATGAACTTTACATCATCTGCCCTATAGACCACAGGGTCTGAAAGGGGAACTAGTTAGGCCAGGTTCACATCATACTTTGCATTCACTTGCACCTATCCTTTGATCTGCTGGACCGTTGGGGCACTACACAACCTTTTTTTCTCCATTCTTATCTCTCATTTGTCTTTGATATAATTTCATGTGGATGTTCTTTCTGAAGATATTGAAACCTGCCTGGGTGGACCACTTCCCTGGTAGGGGGTTTAAAACTCAAAGCCCCCTGGTATGGGGTTTCAAACCAGGGGCGGACTGGGTATCAAAATAGGCCCGGGCATTACCTTATAAACCGGCCCACAAATGGCATGTCATATATTTTCGGTGTAGGGGGAGGATTTTAAACCCCCTAGGCAATTTTTATGTGTATATATATATATATATATATATATATATATATATATATATATATATATATATATATATATATATATATATATATATATTAGTGTGTGTATATGTAATTAATCTTCATTACATTCTTATCTTTAAACGTTTTTTCTACCCTAGAATACTCTCTTCCTATAATTAGTGAAAGGCAGTACACACCGCCAAGGGACAGCTAGGGAGTCTGGGGGAGCGCTATTCAAAACATATAAAGTTTGATAACGCATCGAAAACTGAATGTATGCTTTCGTAGGCTTATATAATGTATTCTATTTATACATGTATGTAGTCTGAAAACTATAAACACTACATTAGCAGCCTTAATGAGTTTCAAACTTTTTGGTATTACTTATAGATTACAGACGTTTCTTCAAAAAAATAAAATAATTAGGTCCTACGCATTTCACGTGTCAATCTAGTCATGCATGTTGATCTGTGACTTAAAATATGCTAAATCATTGGTTTTCAAGGCTGACTGAGGCAACCCATTCCTTTAAAGTGGTATCACCACAAATACAAAACTAGGTGTCTATCGAGCCGTCATCCTCCCTACATTGCTCTATGCCCCAGAAACATGGATAGTGTACAGTTAACATGCAAAGAAACTGAATCACTTCCACATGACATGTCTGTGAAAAATACTGAATGTCAAATGGCAAGACAAAATACCAGATACTCAAGTCCTTCAAAGAGCGGGTCTGCAAAGCATCCACACAATCCTGATGCAGTCCCAGCTGCGATGGGCAGGACACGTATGCAGAATGAAAGACCACCGCATCCCTAAACGACCTATTGTATGGCCAACTAAGCGAAGGAAAGCGCTCGCAAGGTGGTCAAAGAAAGCGCTTCAGGGACACCCTGGGAGACAGAGGCACATGACAGAGCATCATGACGTCGCGCTGTGAAAACCGGCGCACATGTTGCTGAGGAAAAGAGAACAATGCTGGCAGAAGAAAAACGCAAAACGCCAGAGAAGAAAAGCAAGGCCAATGACACTAGCTCCAGCTGGAATAACCTGCCTAGTGTACGGCCGAACATTCCGGGCTCACATAGGTCTCACCAGCCACATGAGGAGGCATAAAACCCCAGTGTTAAGCTCTCAGCCCCCTGGATGACAAAGTGGTCATCATCGAACCACGATGGACGAACTATATATATATATATATATATATATATATATATATATATATATATATATATATATATATATATATATATTAGATAGATAGATAGATAGATAGATAGATATTCTTTTACAAGATAAGAGAAAGCAGAACGGTTAGAGAGGCACTTCTAAATGTGAAAAGCTCTTGCTTCCTCCTAGTACATTCTTAATTGTATATGAATATATTATTTAAAATATAAATGATTCTAAATCTCCTTTCGTTAAATATCGTATCTGACAGCGCTATATAAATATAAATTATTTTAATTATTGTAATAATTTTCATTATTAATGACCTCATACTAAGCATAAGCATAAGTTTGCCATTAATCATAATATCATAAGTAAGGCTGCTATTATAATTTTAGATTTATGTTTTAATTAAATAATTTTTTTTGTAAGCCTTAAGTGGCTTAAGTGTAGTATTTTTAGATCTATGTTATTACAAATAAACAACAAGAAACTTACTTTTTCTTTTCAAATCGCAGAAAGTAGAGCATTATACCCATATTGAGCTGTGAATAAGTTGGGTTGTTTGCAATTTCGCGGCTGTGTGTATAGGTTAAAGTTAACTTCTATAAACGTTTTGTTAAAGAGCTAATTGTCTCCCCTTTTGCCGCATTATATCAATGTTTTCTTACTTAACCTCTCCCATCCCTCTTTTTCGTTAACTTTCATTGGAACCACCAAAAGACGGGTGAGGGAAGGAGCAAAACAAAAATGGCAGTGCCATCAAAGGCCCATGCCGACCAGCAAAACGATCAGGCCAAACACAGTCTTGAAGACATCAAAGTAGTGTTGAAGGCCATGCCGCTCATGCATAGCAGAAAGTACGGTCTAACGTTTTACAAATGATAATACGTACAAAATTAATTGTAATAATAATTTACAAAAAAAAAAAAAAAAAAAACAAGAAAACGTGTTCGGGCCTTTGTGTCTTGCTGCTGTCACTTTTGTTTTTAAGTTGTCTGCATTGAGTTTTTTTTTCTTTGGTCGCGACCAGACCGGCCCATTTAGCACCGGCCCACCGGGCATTTGCCCGTTTGCCCATATAGCCAGTCCGCCCCTGTTTCAAACTCAAAACCCTGGTAGGGGGTTTCAAACTCAAAGCCTCCTGGTATGGGGTTTCAAACTCAAAACCCCTTGGTAGGGGGGTTCAAACTCAAAACCCCCTTGGCTGTGCTAGGGCAAGTGATGGTTTAGTATTAAAATTTCACCTAAAATAAACAAAATTAAAGCAAAAGATCAGTCACTGAACTCCGACACCCACCCTACGGGGGGAGGGGATTTCATTTTGGGGGGGGGGGGGTTTGAACCCCACCCCCCCTGGCTACGCCCAGGAGAATACTGATCTGAACTGTCCAATATATGAAACGAAAAAAAAAAAAAAAACTAAAGAAAATTTCAATTTTATCACAAGAATATTGTACACCCGCTCATACAGTACCCCTTTCCTCCGACCTTTCAATTTGTACAGCAAATTTAAGGATAATTTTAATTATAAGTATAAGAAGAAAACAGAACATATAATTTGCTATTACATCTCTTTGATTTGCTGCTATAGAAACGCGTCTATGTAAAATACCGAGTTAGCATTTGATTAATTAAATATCGGATCTAGATCTAGGTCTTTTTTTAAATGTTTTTTCTTGTAGGCCTAACTAATGACTCCTGTCATATCAATATGGTTTGCTGACACTGTGGGGAGCTAAAAAAAAAAAGATTTATTGCAGATGACCAACTGAATTCTTCTTTTTTTTAGTGTCATGACTTACAGGCAATTGCGTATTGAATAGATAAAAGTAGTTTTTCTCTATTATTTTTATTTTCAAGCGTTGACTATGTGATCGAGTTTTATCACAGGGCTAACAAAAATTATGTTACAATATAGTGAATTACAAAAATGACGTTCAATGTTGGTTTGACGGAAGTCATACGAAAATCGAGTCTAAAATGGCTGCTTGATTTATTTATGTTTGGATGATTACAACATCAATATGTGAAACAGAGTTATGGGTACCGTTAGGACTAGTTATTTATTATTCTATATTTCTAAAATGTAGAGTATATTGTCGCACGAAATTAAGGTGTTCAAAATGACTCTATTATTATGGTTTACCATCTGTTTCATGGCCACTTTGTTGCCATCGATAAGTTGTCTGCATCTTACCGGACTTTGGCAGAGCAAAGAATTTTTCCTGTTTCTCACAAAATTTGGCTTTCAGAAAACAGACCCAAAAGAATTGGAAAATACACAGGGTTACATTTATGGCAACATTACAGAAGCGAATTCTAAAAACTCAAGCAAAGCTCTCCAGTTGGTGGTTGTTGATAGTGAATACTTTTTAGATTTCTATGGTAACAGCTCCATAACAACTTCAAATGCCTGCTCTGCTATGTTTCATAAAATTGATCATATAGCTTTTGATTATGTCTGCAAAGCAGATGGTGCTGAAGATTTTCTTAGAAAAATACCTTGCCCTATAAACCAGCTATGTTTTGATGAAGATAACCCTGCCAATGTTGTTCCAGGTTACCAGTTTACTTACAAAATACGTGATGTGCAGAGACCCAGGTAGGTTAATAGATCTTTTGGTACTTGTATACTTATTGTTTTGATAAGGGGCTCAGTTGCTTTTTATACATGGTTTAAATAATTAAACAATAAAATTTCATAATTTTTGTCCATTGGATTCCAAGTCAGAAAATTAGCAATGAGTCAAGTCAGTGAGTGAGGACTTTGGTCTCCCTCTCTTTGAGTTTGAAGATTATTTAAGCATATATTCATTTTTTTACATAGCTATACAGACCCAGGGATGTGGTTCCTAAGTAGTAAAGCATTTATTTGGCTTCTAAGCTGAAGGTTCTAAAGTTGCAATGTTGGTGAAGATGGAGATTTAGAACTTCTGTATTTTTAGGGTAGAGTCCACCCAACTCTAATGGGTTCATGACATTAGTTAGGTTAAAGTTAAGGTAGGTGGTTATTGTGTTGGCTACATGACACCCTTGCTTAGTGTGGGCCATAGAAACAAATGACCTTTACATCATCTGCCCCTATATACCATTTATATGAGGTAGTTATGACTCCTAAGTTTTGAAGTCAAGCACTTTTCCACTAAACTACTAAACCGTATACTGTAGTAAATGTGAGTGGTTAAATTTAGTTACAAATGTTATCCTTAATACACAAGAAATCATAAATCCATTCTGAAATGTATATATATATCAATAGGATTTTCCCACTGATAAATTCACAAAGAGGCAAAGCAAACCTTCAAACTTTTTGGTGCCATGTGTTTTATAGGTGTAAATTATGTGGGGGGTCAAGAATAATAGGAGATGTGAATAAGAAAGGGCTGATAAAAAGGTAAGATAAGGGCTGTGAGAAAAAAAAGATGTTAAAGTTAGTGGTAAAGCTATAAGAGGGTGCAGTAATTTTTGAGTGATTGTGAACAAAGAAGTTGTCAACATGTAAGAAAAGGGACAGTTGATAACAGTAAAGGAGGCAAGATTGAAGCAAAGGAAGGTAGGTGAGTGAAAGTCAGAAAAATGTTTAGTGTATAAGTAGGCCTATGCAATTTGTGGCAAAGGATTTGAATGGTCAAACAATAAAAAAACATTAAATTAAAAATGTCATTTTATTTGGTATGATAACCAAACTTTGTTTTTTCTCCAGATTCTGGTATTTGAGTTTTGTATCCTGCTACCGGGATATTCAAGGAAAGAAAAAATGTGAATGGCAATCAAGTCATGACTCAGATTTAACATTGAAGTATGACATCTGGCTGGTTAATGGTAACCCTTCAGTTAAAGGACTCAACCCCTTTGAACATCAGTTCTCATTTGAACTTCATGATGTCTTTGAGATTTACTTGATTGCCTTCTTGATATGTAGTATAATATTTCTGCTTTGGCTGTATGCCTTCAGTAAACAGCGTCATCTAATCACTTGGCTCTTTACTTCCTGCATATGTGGAGAGCTGCTGAGCATACTGTTGAATTTAATACACATCAGTGTGTTTGCACACAATGGGGTCGGAGCTGAGTGGCTTGGCAAGATAGGGACCCTCTTGGATCTAGCTACCCAATGCCTTTTTATGCTCCTGTTAATTCTTTTGGCTAAAGGCTTGGGTATCACCACTGATCAGTTCAAATGGAAATCTGTGATATTCACTATGTGGGCTGCTTACACTTTGCTCAATGTCTTTCTTTATATTTGGAATTTGGTGAGTAATTTGGCAAAGCTTTTTTTTAATGATGATTGTCATTTTTTTAAATAATATAACATTAAATCTCTCTCTTTCTCTTTCTACATAAGTGCCCTGATTCATTTATTCACTCACCACTCATCTATCACTAATTCTTTCACTTCCGGTGGGCAAGATATACAAAAGTTAATCCTTTTATTACTTCCTTTGGGTCTAGAACAACTTAGAAGATATTTTCACAATTGAAACTGCAGTGATTAAATTGACAAAAAATTTAGAGTCTCAAGCCTTTCAAATATTTTGACAAAGCGCTGAAATGCAGAAGAATCTCATACATTATATGTAGGACAATAAGGCATAGTTTGGGGCCAAGTAAGTGATACCAGGCAAACAGTATATTAAGATACTAATTTCAAGATATAAGAATTATAGGGAGTGGTAGCCAGAAGTGAGTTTGTTTGGGAGGGCATTTTAAAGCAGATCGTTTCTATCAAACGTAACATGTACTAGAATACTTTGGCCGAAAGGGGATAGTTGAAATTTATTGAAGGTGCTAAAAAATAAGTGATGGGGGGGGGGGGGGGGAGTACGCCCAAATTATTACGTGACTTGCAGGGTATAATAATAAAAAAGGGCCCAGGCCAAAAAATATAACAGAAGAGGCTATCAAATATTTTGAATAAAAACTGAAAAGAAGAAAAATAGTCAGAGATGGTGTTTTAAATAAGACTATTTGTCAAGGGAGAGAGTTTGTTTTGGGGGGGGGGGAGAGAAAGAAGTGATACTCAAATTTACAGGCAGTCCAATTCAATGCAATAGATACTAGACTTTGCTGACCAAAGGAAAGTATGGGACCTTAACAATTTATTACTTTTATAAGTAAGAAAACAAAAGACAAAATTTTATATAATGAATAATATATTCTGGGAACCAATCAACGGGTGTTGCCGGTGGTTAATGCTAGTATATAATTTAAATCACATGAAATAAAGTACAGATCAAAATATGTAGAAAGTGTAGGCTCATTTGATTTTGGAGGTTTTAGGTATTATATTATGCTTTTATTATTCCTTTATGATTATATTTAAAGGATGCGTGGTGGTTGAACGATCAAGCGCTTAGCTTCTAAACCAGGGGTCCTGGTGAAGGCTGGTATTTTTAATTTCTGGATCTTTGGGTGCCTCTGATTCCACCCAGCTCTAATGGATACCTGACATTAGTAGGGGAAAAGTAAAAAGGGGATTGGTCATTGTGCTGTTAACCATAGGCCACAGAAACAGATGACCTTTAATCATCTGCCCTATAGATCTCACGGTCTGAATGGGGAACTTTACTTTTTATTATATTTAAAATAGCTTTGCAAGCAAAAACATGATTCTAAGCATACCCTAAAAAAAATTTTTAAACTACTGAATGCCTTTTGCCACTATAGCTATACACCTTTATAATCTTTATGGAAAGAATGAAGTGGTTCATTTTAATTTACAAGAAAAAAAGGATAAAACAAATTTAAAATTTATACAGAGTTTCATTTAATGCTACAAGAAAGTAGATTTGATATAAAATTGCTTTTATAGCTACAATAAAACATTGTTATTTATAAGCTATTTTTCAAATTTTGCATAAGTCTGAATTTGTCTGCTTGGTGATTGCCAGATATCTATTTCATTGAATAATTGTTACATCAAAGTATTTAAACAATGTCTTTTATTCCAGGTTGAAATTGACAACATTTTATCAAACACAGATGAGTGGCAAACATGGCCCGGATATGCTACATTGGCATTTAGAATAGTTGTTATGTTTTGGTTTTTGTATGAGTTGCGACAGACATTTGGCTTGACTGCACGAGATGACATGACGTTTGTAATGCACTTTGGAGCCTTTTTTCTAGTTTGGTTCTCATATCTCCCTGCACTGGCTCTCATCACATTACAAGTTTCACCACTCTGGAGATACAAGACTATTCTTAGTAAGTAATTTCAAAATTATGTTTTTAACTCTAGACTTATTTTTATCTAAAGTAGTGTGAAGTAGGTTTAATATATATTTTCAAACTGATTTTGAGCTGTTCATACCTAGACTAACTTTAAGTGGAAGTATTTTTAATCATGTTTATTTG